>NW_026652069.1:7500-68916 GCF_029873635.1 Malania oleifera
AACCGTAAACCCTAAATCCTAAAACCTAAACACCCAAACCCAAAACCCTCAACACTAAACCCAAAAGCCTAAACCTTAATCCCTAATCCCAAACCCCTAAATCGTAAACCTTAAATCCAAAAACCTAAACCCTATACCCTAAACCCCAAACCCTAAACCCTACAACCAAAACCCTTAAACCTAAACAACTAAACCCTAAACCCTAAATCCTAAACCCTAAACCCTAAACCCTAAACCCAAAACCCTAGTCCCTAACCCTAAACCAAAAACCCTAAATCCAAAATCGTAAACCCTAAACACTAAACCCTAAATCCTAAACCCTAAACCCTAAAAACTAAACATTAAATCCTAAACACCTAAACCCTAAACCCATAACCCTAAAACCCTAAACCCTAAACCCTAAAACCTTAACACCGAAACACTAAACCCTAAACCCTAAACCCTAGACCCTAAATACTAAACCCTAAACCCAAACACTAAACCCTAAACCCTAAACCCCAGAACCCTAAACCCTAAAATACTAAACTCTATACCGTAAAACCCTAAACCTTAAACCCTAATCCTTAAATTCAAAACCCAAAACCTAAAACCTCAAATGCTAATTGCTAAACCTAAACCCTAAATGCTAAACCCTAAACCCTAAACACTAACTCTAAACCCTAAAACCCAAAACCCAAAACCCTAGACTTTAAAAATCCTAAACCCTATACCCCAAACACCAAACCCTAAAACCTAAACCTTAAAACCAAAACCATAAAACATAAATCTTAAACCCTAAACACTAAACACCAACCCCTAAACCATAAACCCTAAAACCAAAACCGCAAAACCCTAAACACTAAACACCAAACCCTAAACCATAAACCCTAAAACCTAAACCGCAAAACCCTAAACTCTAAACCCTAAACCCTAAAACCAAAACACCTAAACCCTAAACCCTAAATCCTAAACCCTAAACCCCAAACACTGAACCCTAAAAAACAACTCGAAGCCCTAAACCCTAAACCCTAAACCCTAAACATTAAACCCTAGACCCTAGACCCTAACACCCCAAAACACTAAACCCTAAACCCTAACACGAAACACTAGCCCCAAACCCTAAACCCTAAATCAAAAATCCTATAACCCTAAACCCTAAACCGTAAACCCCAAAACCCTAACCATAAACCCTAAACCCTAAACCTTCAGCCAAAAACCATAAACCCTAAACCCTAAACCCTAAATACTAAACACTAAACCATAAATCGTAAATCCTAAAACTCTAACCCAAAACCCTAAACCCAAATCCCTAACTGTAAACCATAAACCCTAAATCAAAAACCCTAAACCCTAAACCCTAAAACCTAAACACCTAAATCCTATAACCCTAAACCCTAAACCCTAACCCCTAAACCTTAAACCCTAATCTCTTACCCTAAACCAAAAGCCCTAAATCCAAAACCCTAAACCATAAACACTAAAGCATAAATCCTAAACCCTAAACCCTAAAACCTAAACACTAAACCCTAAACCCTAAACCCTAAACGCTAAACCCTAAACCTTAAACCATCAACCCTAAACACTAAATCTTAAACACTAACCCTAATCCCTAAACCCTAAAACCCTAAACCCTAAACCCTAAACCCTTAACCCTAAAGCCTAAACCCTAAAACTGAAAAACCTAAACCCTAAACCCTAAACCCTAAACCCTAAAAACTAAACCCTAAACATTAACCCGAAACCCTAAACCCTAAACCCTTAACACTTAACCCAAAACCCTAAGCCCTAAACCTTAAACCCTAAGCACTAAACCTTACACCCCAAAAATCCTAAACTCTAAACCCTAAACCCCAACCCAAAACCCTAGTCCCAACCTCTAAACCCTAAACCCTAAACCCTAAACCCTAAACCCTAAATCCTAAACCCTAAACACTAAACACTATAAACCTAAACCCTATAACCCAAAACCCAAAACCCTAAGCCATAAAACCCTACACCCTAAACCATAAAACCCTAAACCCTAAACCCTAAACCCTGAACCCTGGACCCTAAACCCTAAACCCAAATCCTCAAATGATAAACCCAAAACCCTGAAACATAAATACTAAACACTAAACCATAAACCCTAAACCATAAATCCAAAACCCAAAACCCAAAACCCTAAACCCCAAAACCCTAAACCCTAAACCCTAAGCCCTAAAACCTAAACACTAAAACATAAACAACTAAACCTTAAATGCTAAACCCAAAACTAAACCCTAAAACCCTAAACACTAAACCCTAAATCCTAAACCTTAAACGATAAACACGAAACCCCAAACCCTAAACCCTAAACCTGAAAACTTAAACCCTAAAACCTAAACACCTAAACCCTAAACCCTAGACCTTAAAAACCCTAAACCCTAAAACCAAAACACCTAAACCCAAAACCAAAAATCCAAAACCCTAAACCCTACACCCAAAAAACCCTAAACGCTAAACCCTAAAACCTAACTTAAAAACCTAGCCCCAAATCCTAAACCCTAAACTTGAAAACCTATAACCCTAAACCCTAAACCCTAAACCCTAAACCTTAAATCCTATAACCCTAAACCCTATAACCCTAAACCCTAAACTCTAAACCCTAAACACTAAAACCCGAAACACTAAAACCCTAAACCCTAAACCCTAAGCCTTAAACCCTAAACCCTAAGCCTTAAACCCTAAACCCTAAGCCTTAAACCCTAAACCCTAAACCATAAGCCCAAAACCCTAAACCCTAAAACCCTAATCCCTAAATCCAAAACCCTAAACCCAAAAACCAAAACCTTAATCCCTAAATGCAAAACCCTAAACCCTAAACCCTAAAATGTAAACCCTAAACCCTAGAACCCAAACACTAAAACCTAAACACCTAAACACTAAACCCCAAACCCTAATCCTTAAACCCTAAATCCCAAACCCTAAAGCCTAAAACCTAAAACCTAAACCCTAAACCATAAACCCTAAACCCTAACCCCTAAACCCTAAATCCTAAACACTATAAACCTAAATCCTAAAATTGAAAACCCTAAATCCTAAACCAGTAAACCTTAAACCCTAAACCCTAAGCCCTAAACGCTGAACCCTCAACCCTAAACCCTATAACCCTAAATCGTAAACTCTAAACCCTAAACACTAAAGCCCTAAACCCTACACCCTAAGCCTTAAACCATAAAACCTAAACCTTAAGCCGAAAACCCTAAACCCTAAACCCTAAAACAATAAACTCTAAACCATAAAACCCTAAACCCTAAAACCTAATCCCTAAATCCAAAACCCTAAACCCTAAACCCTAAACCCTAAACCCTAAACCCTAAATCCAAACCCCTAAACCCTAAACCCTAAGCCCTAAAACCTAAACACTAAAACCTAAACACCTAAACCCAAAACCCAAAACTTAAAACCGAAAACCGTAAACCCTAAACACCAAATCGTAAAACCTAACCCTAAACTATAAATGCTAAACCATAAAACCCTAAAACCTAAAACCCTAAACATTAAACCCTAAAACCCTAAACACTAAACCCTAAATCCTAAACCCTAAACCATAAACCTGAAACCCTAAACCCTAAACCCTAAACCCTAAAACTTAAACCCTAAAACCTAAACACCTAAACCCAAAACCCAAAACCCTAGACCTTAAAAACCCTAAACCCTAAAACCAAAACCACAAACCCTAAACCCTAAACCGTACACCCCAAAAACCATAAATGCTAAACCCAAAAACCAAACCTAAAAACCTGGCCCCAAACCCTAAACCCTAAACTTGAAACCCTATAACCCTAAACCCTAAACCCTAAACCCAAAATCCTATAACCCTAAACCCTAAACTCCAAACCCTAAACACTAAAACCCTAAACCCTAAACCCCAAACCTTAAGCCCAAAACACTAAACCCTAAACCCTAAAACAACAAACCCTAAACCGTAAAACCCTAAACCCCAATCCCTAAATGCAAAACCCTAAACCCCAAAACCTAAACCCTAATCCCTAAATCAAAAACCCTAAACCCTAAACCCCAAACCCTAGACCCTAAACCCTAAAACCCAAACACTAAAACCTAAACACCTAAACACTAAACCCAAAACCTAAAACCCTAATCCCTAAACGATAAACACCAAACCCTAAACCCTAACCCTAATCCCTAAACCCTAAAACCTTAAACCCTAAACACTAAACTATAAACCCTAAAACCTTGAACCTTAAACTCTAATCCCCAAATCCAAAACCCTAAACTCTAAACCCTAAACCCAAAAACCTAAACCCCAAAAAATAAACACCTAAACACTAAACCCCAAACCCTAAACCCTAAACCTTAAACCTTAATCCCAAAACACTAAACCCTAGACCCTAAAAACCCTAAACGCTAAGCCCTAAACCATAACCCAAAACCCTAGCACAAAACCCTAAACACTAAACCCGAAATCCTATAACCCTAAACCCTAAACCCTATAACCTTAAACCCTATAACCCTAAACCCTAAAACCCTAAACCCTAAACCCTAAGCCCTAAATCGTAAACCTTAAGCCCAAATTCCTAAACCCCAAATACTAATCACCAATCCGTAAACCTTAATCAAAAACTTGAAACCCTAAACCCTAAACCCTAAACCCTATAACCTTAAACCATAACCCAAAACCTTAATCAAAAACCTGAAACCCTAAACCCTAAACCCTAAAACCTAAACACCCAAACCCAAAACCCTAAACGCCAAACCAAAAACACAAAACTTTAATCCCTAATCCCTAACCCCTAAACCGTAAACTCTAAATCCAAAACCCTAAACCCTAAACCCTACAACCAAAACCCTTAAACCTAAACACCTAAACCCTAAACCCTAAACCCCAAACACTAAACCCTAAACCCTAAACCCAAAACCTTAAACCCTAAACCCTACAACCAAAACCCTTAAACCTAAACACCTAAACCCTAAACCCTAAACCCCAAACCCTAAACCCTAAACCGTAAACCCAAACACTTAAGCCCTAAACCCTAAACCCTAAACCCTAAACACTATAACCCTAAGCCCTATAACCCTAAACCCTAAACACAAAACCCTATGCCCTGAACACCAAACCCTAAACCTTGAACCCTAAACCCAAAACCCAAAACCCAAAACCCAAAACCCTAAACCCTAAACCCTAAACCCTAAACCCTAAATCCCAAACACTAAACACTAAATCCAAAACCCTAAACACTAAAACCTAAGTACCAAAACCTAAATAGGTAAACCGTAAACCCTAAACCCTAAACCCTGAACCCTAACCCTAAACACTAAAGCCCAAAAACACTATGCTCTAAACCATCAAACCGTAAACCCTAAACCCAAAACCTTAAATCCAAAACCCTAAACCCTAAACCCTAAACCCTAAACCCAAAATGTAAACACAAAAACTTAAACCCTAAAACCTAAACACCTAAACCCTAAACCCTAAACACTGAACATAAAACCCAAACCCGAAACCTTAAACCCTAAACCCTAAACCCTAAACCTTAAACCCTAAACCCTAAACCATTGACCCTAAAAACCAAAAACGCTAAACCACAAACCCTAACAATAAACCCTAGCACCAAACCCTAAACCCTAAACCTGAAATCCTATAACCCTAAATCGTAAATCCTAAACCTTAAACCCTAAACCCCAAAAGCTATAACTCCGAACCCTATAACCCAAAACCGTAAAACCCTAAACCCTAAACCCTAAGCCCTAAACCCTAAACCCTAAATCTTCAGCCCAAAACCCAAAACCCAAAACCCAAAACCTTAAACATAAAACCCTAAACCCTAAACCCAAGACCAAAACCCTAAAACCCTAAACCGTAAACCCAAAACCCTAAATCCAAAACCCTAAACCGAAAACCCAAAACCCTAAACCCTAAACATTAAACCCAAAACCCGAAACCCTAAAAACTAAACCCTCAAACCCTAAACCCTAAACACTAAACCCAAAACCCTAAACCTTAATCCCTAGTCCCTAACACCTAAACTGTAAACCCTAAATCCAAAACCCTAAACCCTATACCCTAAACCCTGAACCCTAAACCCTACAACCAAAACCCTTAAACCTAAACACCTAAACCCTAAACCCTAAACCCTAAACCCTAAACCCTAAACCCTAAACCCTAACCCAAAACCGAAAACCCTAAACCCTAAACAATAAACCCTAAATCCTAAACCCTAAACCCTAAAACCTAAATTGTGAGTCCTAAACACCTAAACCCTAAATTCTAAACCCTAAACCCTACACCCTAAAACCCTAAACCCTAAACCCTAAACCCTAAAACCTTAACACAAAAATCCCTTAACCCTAAACCCTAAACCCTAAACCCTAAACCCTAAACTCTAAATCTTAAAACCTAAACCCTAGAACCCTAAACTCGAAAATACTAAACTCTATACCGTAAAACCCTAAACCCTAGAACCCTAAACCCTTAAGTACTAAACTCTATACCGTAAAACCCTAAACCCTGAACCCTAATCCCTAAATTCAAAACCCTAAACCTTAAACCCTAACTCTAGACCCTAAAACCCTAAACCCCAAACCCTAAAAATCTTAAGCACTAAACCCCAAACCCTAAACCCTAAAACCTAAACACCTAAACCCTAAACCCTAAGTCCTAAAACAAAACCCTAATACATAAATCTTAAACCCTAAATACTAAACACTAAACCCAAAACCCTAAACCCTAAACCCTAAAACCTAAACCCCAAAACCCTAAACTCTAAATCCTAAACCCTAAAACCTAAACCCTAAACCCTAGACATTAAAAACCCTAAAGCCAAAGCCCTTAACCCTAAACCCTTAAAACTAAACACCTAAACCCCAAAGCCTGAACCCTAAAATCAAAACCCTAAAACCAAGCCCCAAAACCCAAAATACTAAATACTAAACCCCAAACCCTAAACCCTAAACCCTAAACCCTAAACCCTAAAAAAAAAACACCTAAACCCTAAACCGCAAACACTAAATCGTAAACCCAAAACCCTAAACAATAAACCCAAATCCCTAACCCGAAACCCTAAACGCTAAACCCTAAACCCTAAACCTCAGACCCTAAACATTAAACCCTAGACCCTAAAAACCCTAAACACTAAACCCTAAACCCTAACCCAAAACCCTAGCACCAAATCTTAAACCATAAACCCCAAATCCTATAACCCTAAACCCTAAACCCTAAACCCTAAAACTTAAGCCCAAAATCCTAAACCCTAGATACTAAACACTAATCCGTAAACAGAAAATCGTAAACCCTAAAACCCTACAACCTCAACCCAAAACCCTAAATCCGAAACCCAAAACCCAAAACCCAAAACCATAAACCCTAAAACCTAAACACCAAAACCCAAAACCCTAAACACTAAACCCAAAACCCTAAACCTTAAACCCAAATTCCAAACCCCTATACCATAAACCCTAAATCCAAAACCTTAAACCGTATACCCTAGACCCTACAACCAAAACCCTTAAACCTAAACAACTAAACCCTAAACCCTAAACCGTAAACCCTACAACCAAAACCCTTAAACCTAAACAACTAAACCCTAAACCCTAAACCCTAAACCCTAAACCCTAAACCCTAAACCCTAACCCTAAACCCAAAACCCTAAATCCAAAACCGTAAACCCTAAACACTAAACCCTAAATCTTAAACCCTAAACCCTAAAACCTAAACCCTAAATCCTAAACACCTAAACCCTAAACCCTAAACCCTAAACCCTAAACCCATAACCCTAAAACCCTAAACCCTAAACCCTAAACACTAAACCATAAACCCAAACACTAAACCCTAAACACTAAACCCTAGAACCCTAAACCCTAAAATACTACTCTCTATACCGTAAAATTCAAAACCCTAAACCCTAATCCTTAAATTAAAAACCCTAAACCCAAAACCTCAAATCCTAATTGCCAAACCCTAAACCCTAAACCCTAAACACAAACTCTAAAACCTAAAACCCTAAACCCTAAATCCTAGACCTTAAAAATCCTAAACCCTAAACCCCAAAACTAAACTCTAAACCCTAAACCTTAAAACCAAAACCGTAAAACAAAAATCATAAACCCTAAACACTAAACACCAACCCCTAAACCACAAACCCTAAAACCTAAACCACAAAACCCTAAACGCTAAACCCTAAACCCTAAAACCTAAACGATAAAACCTAAACACCTAAACCCTAACCCTAAACCCTAAACCTTAACTCAAAGCCCTAAACCCTAAACCTTAAACCAAAAACCCTAGAACCTAGACCCAAAAAACCCAAAACGCTAAACCCTAAACCCTAACATGAAACCATAGCCCCAAACCCTAAACCCTAAATCCAAAATCCTATAAGCTTAAACCCTAAACCGTAAACCCTAAAACCCTAAATCCTATAACCATAAACCCTAAACCCTAAACCTTCAGCAAAAAACACTAAACCCTAAACCCTAAAACCTAAATACTAAACACTAAACCGTAAACCTTAAATCCTAAAACTCTAAACCACAAACCCAAAACCCTAAATGCAAAACCCTAAACCATAAACCATAAACCCTAAACCAAAAAACCTAAACCCCAAAACAAAAACACCTAAACCATAAACCCAAAACCCTAAATCGTAAACCCTAAACCCTAAACAATAAACCCAAATCCCTAACCCGAACCCCTAAACCCAAAACCCAAAACCCTAAACCTTAAACCCTAAACACTAAACCCTAGACCCTAAAAACCCTAAACGCTAAACCCTAAACCCTAACCCAAAACCCTAGCACCAAACCCTAAACCCTAAACCCGAAATCCTATAACCCTAAACCCTAAACCCTAAACCCTATGGACCTTAAAACTTAAGCCCAAAATCCTAAACCCTAAATACTAAACACAAATCCGTAAACCGAAAATCGTAAACCCTAAAACCTAAACCCAAAACCCTAAATGCAAAACCCTGAACCCTAAACCCTAAACCGTAAACCCTTAACCCTAAAACCTAAACACCAAAACCCAAAACATTGAAAACTAAACCAAAAACCCTAAACCTTAATCCCTAATCCCAAACCCCTAAACCGTAAACCCTAAGTCCAAAACCCTATACCCTAAACCCTAAATCGTAAACCCTACAAACAAAACCAATAAACCTTAACAACTAAACCCTAAACCCTAAACCCTAACATCTAAACCATAAACCCTAAACCCGAAACCCTAAACCCAAAACCCTAAATCCAAAATCGTAAACCCTAAACACTAAACCCTAAATCCTAAACCCTAAACCCTAAAACCTAAACCTTAAATCCTAAACACCAAAACCCTAAACCCTAAACACATAACCCTAAAACCCTAAACCCTAAACCCTAAAACCTTAACACCTAAACATTAAACCCTAAACCCTAAACCCTAAACACTTAACTATAAACCCAAACACTAAACCCTAAACCATAAACCCTAGAACCCTAAACCCAAAAATACTAAACTCTATACCGTAAAACCCTAAACCCTAAACCCTAATCCTTAAATTAAAAACCCTAAACCCAAAACCTCAAACCCTAATTGCTAAACCCTAAACCCTAAACCCTAAACACTAAACCCTAAACCCTAAACATTAAACCCTAAACACTAACTCTAAACCCTAAAACCCTAAACCCTAAAACCCAAACCCTAAACCCTAGACTTTAAAAATCCTAAACCCTAAACCCCAAACACTAAACCCTAAACCCTAAACCTTAAAACCAAAACCCTAAAACATAAATCTTAAACCCTAAACACTAAACACTAAACCCTAAACCCTAAACCCTAAAACCTAAACCCCAACTCCCTAAACCCTAAACCCTAAACCCTAAAACCTAAACCATAAAACCTAAACACCTAAACCCTAAACCCTAAACCCTAAATCCCCAACAGTAAACCCTAAACCCTAAACCCTAAACCCTAAACCTTAAACTCAAAACCCTAGACCCTAGACCCAAAAAATCTAAAATGGTAAACCTTAAACCCTAACACAAAACCCTAGCCCCAAACCCTAAACCCTAAATCCAAAATCATATAACCCTAAATTCTAAATCGTAAGCCTCAAAACCCTAAATCCTATAACCATAAACCCTAAACCCAAAAGCTTTAGCCAAAAACCATAAACCCTAAACCCTAAAACCTAAATACTAAACACTAAATCGTCAACCATAAATCCTAAAACTCTAAACCACAAACCCAAAACCCTAAATGCAAAACTCTAAACCCTAAACCAAAAACCATAAACCGAAACCCGAAAAGCGAAACCTGGAAAACCGAAATCACTCAAAGCAAAACAAAAAAAAAAAAAACTGTAACAACAAAAACACATTAAACCCAACGAGAAATAAAACCGTAAAAACTAAACACCTGAAAAAAAAACCCTAAAACTAAAAAAGAAAACATTAAAACCATAAAACACTCTAATCCATTATAACCCTAAACCCAAAGCACTAATCGAAACTCCTAAACCATAAACGCTAAACACTAAACCCTAAACCCTAAACCCTAACCCCAATCCCTAAACTCTAAAACCCTAAACCCTAAACCCTTCACCCTAAACCCTAAACCCTCATACCTAAATACTAACACAAAAAACAAAAACAGTAAAACCTAACATTAAACCAACTGAAACCTAACCCTAAACCTTGAACCCCCTAAACCCTAACCTCAAACCCTAAAACCCTAACCTAAAACCCGTAACTAAAAAAAAACCCTCACACCCAAACCCCACTAAACCCAAACGCTAAACACTAAAAACCCCAAACCTTGAACCCTAAACCCTAAACCCTAAACCTTAAACCCTGAGCACTAAACCCTACACCCCAAAAACCCCAAACGCTAAACACTAAACCCAAACCCAAAACACTAGTCCCAACCTCTAAAACCTAAACCCAAAACACTAAACCTAAACCCTGAACCCTATAACCCTAAACCGTAAACCCTAAAACCCTAAATCCTATAACCATAAACCCTAAACCCTAAACCGTTGCACCTTTCCAAAAAACCATAAACCCGAAAACCCAAACCCTAATACTAAAACACTAAACACTAAACCGGCAAGCATAACAAAGCGGAAACTCTAAACCACAAATCCAAAACCCTAAATGCAAAACCCTAAGCCCTAAACCCAAAATCATAAACCCTAAACCCTAAAACTCAAACCCTAAAACGTAAACACCCAAACCCAAAACACTAAAAACTAAACCCTAAACCCTAAACCCTAATCCCAAATCCTAAACCCTAAACACTAAATAAAAAACCCAAAACCCAAAACCCTAAAACCTAAACCCTTAAACCTAAACACCTAAATCTTATAACCCTAAACCCTAACCCCTAAACCCTAAACCCTAATCCCTATCCCTAAACTTAAAGCCTTAAATTCAAAACCCTAAACCATAAACACTAAACCCTAAATCCTAAACCCTAAACCCTAAAACCTAAACACTAAATCCTAAACCCGAAAACCCTAAACCCAAAACCCTAAACCTTAAACCATAAACCCTAAACACTAAACCCTAAACCCTAACCCCATTCTCTAAACCCTAAAACCCTCAATCCTAAACCCGAAAACCCTTAACCCAAAAGCCAAAACCTTAAAACTGACAAACCTAAACCCTAAACCCTAAACCCAAAACCCTAAGCACTAAACCCTAAACATTAATCGAAACCCAAAACCCTAAACCCTGAACCCTAAACCCTAAACCTTAAACCCTAAGCACAAAACCCTACACACCAAAAACCCTAAACCCTAACCGAAAACCTTAGTCCCAACCTCTAAAACCTAAACCCAAAACCCAAAACCCTAAACCCTAAACACTAAACCCTAAACCCTAAACGCTATAAACCTAAACCCTATAACCCTAAACCCAAAACCCTAAACTATAAAACCCAAAACCCTAAACCCTAAACCCTAAACCCTAATCCTTAAACATTAAACCCAAAACCCTAAACGCTAAACCCATAAACATAAATACTAAACACTAAACCATAAATCGGAAACCCTAAACCCTAACTCCAAAACCCTAAACCCAAAACCCTAAACCTTAAACCCTAAATCCAAAACCCTAAACCCTAAACCCTAATCCTAAGCTCTAACACCTAAACACTAAAACCTAAACAACTAAACCCTAAACCCTAAACCTGAAAACTTAAACGCTAAAACCTAAACACCTAAACCCAAAACCCAAAACCCTAGACCTTAAAAACTCTAAACCCTAAAACCAAAACACCTAATTCCTAAACCACAAACCCTAAACCCTACACCCAAAAAACCCTAGACGCTAAACCATAAACCCTAACCTAAAAACCTAGCCCTAAACCTTAAACCTTAAACTTCAAACACTATAACCCCAAAACCTAAACCTAAAATTTTCAATCCTATAACCCTAAACCCTATAACCCTAAACCATAAACTTTAAACCCTAACCACTAAAACCCTACACCCTAAACCTTAAGCCTTAAACCCTAACTCCTAAACCTTAAGCCCAAAACCCAAAACCCAAAACCCTAAACATTAAAACCCTAAACCCTAAAACAATAAACTCTAAACCATAAAACCCTAAACCCTAATCCCTAAATCCAAAACCGTAAACGCAAAACCCAAAACCCTAATCCCTAAATGCAAAACCCTAAACCGTAAAACCCAAACACTAAAACCTAAACACTCAAACACTAAACCCCAAACCCTAATCCTTAAACCCTAAACACCAAACCCAAAACCCTAACCCTAATCCCTAAACCCTAAACCCCAAACCCTAAACCTTAAAACCTAAACCCTAAAACCCAAACACCCAAACACAAAACCCTAAAAACTAAACCCAAAACCCTAAACCCTAATCCCAAACCCTAAACCCTAAATCCTAAATCCAAAACACTAAACCCTAAACCATAAACCCTAAACCCTCAAACCTAAACACCTAAACCCTATAACCCTAAACCTTAACCCCTAAACCCTAAACCCTAATCCTTAAACCTAAACCCTAAACCCTAAAATTTAAACCCTTAAACCCAGAAGCCGGAAAACCGAAACACCTTAAACCCTTAAAATTAAACCCTGAAACCTTAAAACTAAATAACCCGAGAACGAAACCCTAACCCTAAGACCCACGAAACCCTAATCCCCAACCCTAATCCCTAAAAGCTAAACCCTTAAACCCAAACACCTGAACCCTATAACCATAAACCCTAACCCCTAAACCCTAAACCCTAATCCCAAACCCTAAACCCAAAACCCTAAACCCTAAAACCTAAACACCCAAACCCAAAACCCTAAAAACTAAACCCAAAACCCTAAACCCTAATCCCTAACCCTAAACCCTAAACCCTAAATCCAAAACCCTAAACCCTAAACCCTAAACCCTAAACCCTAAAACCTAAACCCTTAAACCTAAACACCTAAACCCTATAACCCTAAACCCAAACCCCTAAACCCTAAACCCTAAACCCTAATCCCTAACCCTAAACCCTAAACCCTAAAACCTAAACCCTTAAACCCAAACACCTAAACCCTATAACCCTAAACCCTAACCCCAAAACCCTAAACCCTAAACCCTAAACCCTAATCCCTAACCCTAAACCCTAAACTTTAAATCAAAACTCATAAACCTAAAAACCTAAACCCTTAAACCTAAACACCTAGACCCTATCCCTAAACCCTAAACCTTAATCCCTAACCGTAAACACAAAGCCCTAAATAAAAAACCCTAAACCATAAACACTAAACCCTAAATCCTAAACCCTAAACCCCAAAACCTAAATACTAAATCCTAAACTCCTAAACCCTAAACCCTAAACCATAAACCCTAAACACTAAACCCAAAACCTTAACCCTAATCCCTAATCCCCAAACCCTAAAACCCTAAACCGTAAACCCTGAACCCTTAACCCTAAAGCCCAAACCCTAAAATCGAAAAAACTAAATCCTAAACCCTAAACCCTAAACACTAAACCCTAAACATTAACCAAAAACCCTAAACCCTAAACCCTGAACCCTAAACCCTAAACCTTAACCCTAAGCACTAAACCTTACATCCCAAAAACCCTAAACGCTAAACTCTAAACCCTAACCCAAAACCCAAACCCCAACCTCTAAACCCTAAACCCGAAACCCTAAACCCTAAACCCTAAACTTTACATTCTAAATTCTAAACACTATAAACCTAAATCCTATAACGCTAAACCCTAAACCCTAAACCATAAAACCATAAACCCTAAACCCTAAACCCTAAGCCCTGAACACTGAACCCTCAACCTTAAACCCAAAACTCTAAACCCTAAACCCTATAACCCTAAACCCTAAACATTAAAACCCTAAACACTAAAAACCTAAACCCTAAACCTTAAGCCTCAAACCCTAAACCCTAAACCTTAAGCCCAAAACCCAAAACCCAAAACCCTAAAACAATAATATCTAAACCATAAGACCCTAAACCCTAAACCCTAATCCCTAAATCCAAAACCCTAAACCCTAAACCCTAAATTCAAAACCCTAAACCCTAACCCTAATCCCTAAAACCTAAACACTAAAAGCTAAACACCCCCCAAAACCCAAAACCGTAAACCCTAAACACTAAACCGTAAAACCTAAGCCTAAAACTGTAAATCCTAAACCATAAAACCCTAAAACCTAAAACACTAAACACTGAAGCCTAAAACCCTAAACACTAAACCCTAAATCCTAAACCTTAAACCATAAACTTGAAACCCTAAACACAAAAACTTAAACCCTAGAACCTAAACACCTAAACCCAAAACCCTAAACCCAAAACCACAATCCCTAAACCCTAAACCGTACACCCCAAAAACCCTAAATACTAAACCCTAAAACCTAACCCAAAAACCTAGCCCCAAACCCTAAACCCTAAACTTGAAACCCTATAACCCTAAACCCTAAACCCTAAACCCAAAATCCTATAACCCTAAACTCTATTAACCTAAACCCTAAACCCTAAGCACTAAAACCCTAAACACTAAAACCCTAGACCCAAAACCCTAAGCCTTAAACCCTAAACCCCAAACCTTAAGCCCAAAACACTAAACCCTAAACCCTAAAACCCTAAAACCTAAAACAATAAACTCAAAACCGTAAAACCCTAAACCCTAAACACTAATCCCTAAATCCAAACCCAAAACCCCAAACCCTAAACCCTAATCCCAAAATCCAAAACCCTAAACCCAAAACCCTAAAACCTAAAACCCAAGCACTAAAACCCAAACACCTAAACACTAAACCCAAAACCCTATTCTCTAAACGCTAAAGACCAAACCCAAAACCCTAACCCTAATCCCTAAACCCTAAAACCCTAAACCCTAAACACTAAACTATAAACCCTAAAATACTAAACCTGAAACTCTAATCCCCAAATCCAAAACCCTAAACCCTAAACCCTAAACCTAAAAACCTAAACCCCAAAACAAAAACACCTAAACACTAAACCTCAAACCCTAAACCGTAAACCTTAAACCTTAATCCCTAAACACTAAACCCTAGACCCTAAAAACCCCAAACACTAAACCTTAAACCCTAACACAGAACCCTAGCACCAAACCCTAAACCCTAAACCCGAAATCCTATACCTGTAAACCCTAAACCCCAAACCCCAAACCCTATAACCTTAAACCTTCAAATTTTAAACCCTAAACCCAAAGCCCTAAACCCTAAACTATAAACTGTAAAGCTTAAGCCCAAAATCCTAAACCCCAAATACTAAACATTAATCCGTAAACTGAAAAACGTAAGCCTTAAAACGCTAAACCTTAAACCAAAACATTCAATCAAAAACCCTAAACCCTAAACCCTAAACCCTAGAACCTAAACACCCAAACCCAAAACCGTAACCACTAAACCCAAAACCTAAAACTTTAATCCCTAAATCCAAAACCCTAAAACCTAAACCCTACAACCAAAACCCTTAAACTTAAACACCTAAACCCTAAACCCTAAACCCCAACTCCTAAACTCTAAACCCTAAACCCTAAACCCAAAACCCTAATCCCTAACCCTAAACACAAAACCCTAAATCCAAAACCCTAAACCCTATACACTAAACACTAAATCCTAAACCCTAAACCCTAAATCCTAAACACCTAAACCCTAAACCCTAAACCCTAAACCCATACCCAAAAACCTTAAACCCTAAACACTAAACCCTAAACCCTAAAACCTTAAAACCTAAACCCTAAACCCTAAACACTAAACCCTAAACCCTAAACCCTAAACCCTGGAACCCTGAACCCTAAAATACAAAACTTTATACCGTAAAACCTTAAACCCTAAACCCTAATCCCTAAATTCAAAACAATAAACCCTAAACCCGAAACCCAAAATGCTAAACCCTAAACCCTAAATCCTAAACCCTAAACACTAAACACTAACTCTAAACCCTAAAACCCTAAAACCTTAATCCTAAACCCTAGATTTTAAAAATCCTAAACCCTAAACCCCAAACACTAAACCCTAAATGCTAAACCTTAAAACAAAAACCTTTAAACATAAATCTTAATCCCTAAATATTAAACACAAAACCCTAAACCCTAAACCCTAAAACCTCCCTAAACCCTGAACCCTAAACCCTAAACCCAAAAACCTAAACCCTAAAACCAAAACACCTAAAGCCTAAACCCTAAATCCTAAAACCTAAACCCTAAACTCTAACTCGAACCCCTAAACCATAAATGCTAAATCTTAAACCATAAACCCTAAACCCTAAACCCTAGACCCTAAAAATTGTAAACGCTAAACCCTAAACCTTAACTCGAAACCCAAGCCCCAAACCCTAAACCCTAAATCCGAAATCCTATAACCCTAAACCCTAAACCCTAAACCCTATAACCCTAAACCCTATAACCATAAACCCTAAACCCTAAACTTTAAGCCAAAAACCCTAAACCCTAAACCCTAAACCCTAAATACTAAACACTAAACCGTAAATCGTAAATCGTAAACCCTAAAACTCTAAACCCTAAACCCAAAACCCTAAATGCAAAATCGTAAATCGTAAACCCTAAACCCTAAACCCTAAAACCTAAAACCTAAACACCCAAACCAAAAACCCTAAAAATTAAACCCAAAAACCAAAACCCAAATCCCTAACCCTAAACCCTAAACCCTAAATCCAAAACCCTAAACCCTAAACCCTAAACCCAAAACATTAAACCCTCAAACCTAAACCTTCAAACCTAAACAACTAAACCCTATAACCCTAAACTCTAACCCCTAAACCCTAAACCCTTTTCCCTAACCCTAAACCTAAAACCCTAAATCCAAAACCCTAAAACCTAAACACTAAACCCCAAATCTTAAACCCTAAACCCCAAAACCTAAACCCTAAATGCTAAACTCCTAAACCCTAAACCCTAAACCCTAAATCTTAAACCATAAACCCTAAACACTAAACCCTAGAACCCTAAACCCTAAAATACTAAACTCTATATCGTAAAACCCTAAACCCTAAATTCAAAACCCCAAACCCTAAACCCCAAACCCTAAATGCTAAACCTTAAACCCTAAACGCTAAACCCTAAACCCAGAACCCCAAACCCTACACCCTAAACCCTAGACAAAAAAAATCCTAAACCCTAAACCCTAAACGGTAAACCCAAAGACGAAAACCCTAAAACACAAATCCTAAACCCTAAATACGAAACACTAAACCCTAAACCCTAAATGCAAAAACCTAAACCCCAAAACTCAAAACCCTAAACCCTAAACCCTAAAACCTAAACCCTAAAACCTAAACACCTAAACCCTAAACCCTAAACCCTAAACACTAAACCCTAAACCCTAAGTCGAAACCCTAAACCCAAAACCCAAAACCTCAAACCATAAACCCTAAACGTTAGACCCTAAAAACCCTAAACCCTAAAACCTAAACCCTAACCCGAAACTGTAGCCCCAAACCTTAAACCCTAAATCTGAAATCCTATAACCCTAAACCCTAAACCCTATAGCCCTAAACCCTATAACCATAAATCCTAAACCCTAAACTTTAAGCCAAAAACCCTAAACCCTAAACCCTAAATACTAAACACTAAATCATAAACCCTAAAACTCTAAACCCTAACCATGAACCCTAAAAACTAAAAAAAAAAAATCCTAAACCCTAATCCTTAACCCTAAACCCTAAACCCTAAATCCAAAACCTTAAACCCTAAACCCTAAACCCTAAAAGCTAAACCCTTAAACGAAAACACCTAAACCCTATAACCCTAAATCCTAACCCCTAAACCCTAAACCCTAAACCCTAATCCCTAACCCTAAACACAAAACCCTAAACCTAAACACTAAACCCTAAATCCTAAACCCTAAACCCTAAAACCTAAAACAAAATTCCTAAACTTCTAAACCCTAAACCCTAAACCCTAAACCCTAAATCATAAACCATAAACCCTAAACCCTAAACCCTAAACCCTAAACCCTAACCCTAATCCCTTGTCCCTAAACCCTAAAACCATAAATCCAAAACCCAAAACCCGAAACCCTATAACCTAAACCCTAAAACAAAAAAACCTAAACCCTAAACCCTAAACACAAAACCCTAAACCTTAACCCGAAACCCTAAACCCTAAACCTTAAACCCAAAACCCAAAATCCTACACCCCAAAATTCCTAAATGCTAAACCCTAAACCCTAACCCAAAACCCTAGCCCCAACCCCTAAACCTTAAATCCTAGCCCCAACCCCTAAGCCCTAAATCTCGAAACCCTAAACCCAAAACCGAAAACCCTACACCCCAAACCCTAGACACTATAACCCTAAACTCTATAACCCTAAACCCTACGCCCAAAAATCCTAAACCCTAAACCCTAAGCCTTAAAACATGAACCCTCAACCTTAAACCAGAAACCCTAAACCCTAAACCCTAAACCTTAAATCTTAAACCATAAAACCAAAACCCTAAACCCTAAACCCTAAACTGTAAATACTAAACACTAAACTGTAAACCCTAAACCCTGAACCCTAAATCCAAAACCGGTAGCCCTAAATCCTAAACCCTAAACCATAAATCCAAACCCAAAACCCTAAACCCTAAGCCCTAAAACCTCAACACTAAAACATAAACACCCAAACCCTAAACCCTAAAACCTAAACCCAAAACACTAAACCCTAAACCCTAGCCCAACACCGTAAATCCTAAACTATAAAACAATAAAACCCAAAACACTAAACTCTAAAACCTAAAACCCTAAATCCAAAACCCTAAACGATAAACCCGAAACGCTAAACCCTAAACCCTAAACCCTAAAACCTAAACACCTAAACCCCAAACCCTAAACCGTAGACCTTAAAAACCCTAAACCCTAAAACCAAAACACCTAAACCCTAAACCCTAAACCCTAAACCCTAAACCCTAAACCCTAAACCCTATAACCCTAAACCCTAAACTCTAAACCCTAACCACAAAAACCATAAACCCTAAACCCTAAGCTCTAAACCCTAAACCCTAAACCTTAACCCCAAAACCCTAAACCGTAAAAACCTAAACCCTAAAAAATAAACTCTAAACCATAAAACCTTGAACCCTAAACCCAAATCCATAAATGCAAAATCCTAAACCCTAAACCCTAAACCCTAAAAACTAAACTTTACACCATAAACCCAAACCCTAATCCCTAAACCCAAAACCCAACCACAAAACCATAAACCCTAAAACCCTAAACACTAAACCCTAATCCCGAAATCCAAAACCCTAAACCCTAAACCTTAAATCCTGAGCCCAAAACCCTAAACCCTAAAACCTAAACCCGAAAACCTAAACCCCTAAACCCTAAACATTAAACCCTAAACTCATAACCCTAAATGCTCAGCCCTAAACCCTAACTCTAAACCCTAAAAACCTAAACCCTAAACCCTAAACCATAAACCCTAAACCCAAAACACTAAAACCTAAACCCCAAAACCCTAAACACCCAAACCCAAAACCCTAAACACTAAACTCTATTCCCCAAAAACCCTAAACGTAAAACCCTAAACCCTAACAAAAAACCCAGGCCCCAACCTCTATAACCCTAAACCCTAAAACCTAAACCTTAAACACTAAACCCTAAACCCTAAACCCTAAACACTATTACCCTAAACCCTATAACCCTAAACCCTAAACCCTAAACCCTAAACCCTAAACCCTAAACCCTAAACCCTAAACCTTAAACCCAAAACCCTAACCCCTAACCCCTAAACCCTAACCCCTAAACCTTAAACCCTAAACCAAAATCCCTAAACCCTAAACCCAAAATCCTAAATACAAAACACTAAATCGTAAACCCTAAACCCTAAACCCTAAATCCAAAACCATAAACCCTAACCCCTAAACCCTAAACCCTAAACCCTAAAACCTAAACACTAAACCCTAAACACCTAAACCCTAAACCCTAAACCCAGAACTCGAACCACTAAACACTAAACCCTAACCCTAAATTGTAAACCCTAAAACATTTAACCTTAAACCCTAAAACCCTAAACCCTAAACACTAAATCCAAAACCCTAAACCTTAAACCCTAAACCCTAAACCCAAAACCCTAAAAGTTAAACCCTAAACCCTAAACCCTAGACCTTAAAAACCCTAAATCGTAAACCCAAAACCCTAAACCCCAAAACCTAAACCCTAAAATCTAAACACCAAAACTTTAAACTTTAATCCCTAAAACCAAAACCCTAAACCCTAAATAATAAGCACTAAACCCTAAACCCTAATCCCTAGACCCTAAACCCCAAACCCTCAACGTTAAATACTAAACCCTAAACCCAAACCCGAAACCCTAAACCCTAAACCCCAAACCTTAAGCCCTAAACCCCAAACCCTAGACCCCAAAAACCCAAAATGTTAAACCCTAAACCCTAACCCAAAACCCTGGCCCCAAACCCTAAACCCTAAACTTGAAACCCTATAACCCTAAACCCTAAACCTGAAACCCTAAACCCTAAACCCTATAACCCTAAACCCTATAACCCTAAACCCTAAACTCTAAACCCTAAACCCTAACACCCTAAACCCTAAGCCCTAAGCCCTAAGCCCTAAGCCCTAAAGCCTAAACCTTAAGCCCAACACCCTAAACCCTAAACCCTAAACCCTAAACCCTAAATACTAAACACTAAACCGTGACCCATAAACCGTAAACCCTAAAACACAAAACTCTAAACCCTAATCCCAAAATCCAAAACCCTAAACCCAAAAACCTAAACCCCTAACCCTAAATCCAAAACCCTAAAACAAAAATCCTAAAACACTAAACTCTAAACCCTAAAACCCTGAACCCTAAACCCTAATCCCAAAATAAAAAACCCTAAACCCTAAACCCTAAATCCTAAACCCTAAAACCTAAATCCTAAAACCTAAACACCTAAACCCCAAACCCTAAACCCTAACACTAAACCCTAAAACCTTAAACCCTAAACCCAAAACCCAAAACCATAACCCTAGAAACTAAACCCTCAACCCTATACCCTAAACCCTAAACCCTAAACCCTTAAACCAAAACACCTAAACCCCAAATCAAAAATCCTAAACCCTAACCCCTAAACCCTAAACCCCAAACCCTAAACCCTAATCCCTAACCCTTAATCCAAAACCCTAAACCCAAAAAACTAAACCCTAAATCCTAAACCCTAAACTCTTAAACCTAAACCCTAAACCCTACACCCTAAAAACCTAAACCCTAAAACACTTTCCCTAAACCCAAAAATCGTAAACCGAAAACCCTAAACCCTAAATCAAAAATCGTAAACCCTAAACCCTAAACACTAAACCCTAAACCCTAAAACATAAACACATAAACCCTAAACCCTAAACCCTAAACCCTAAACCCTAAACCCTAAACCCTAAACACTAAACCTAAACCCTAAACACTTCTCTTGATCAAGATTTTCACAGATTAACCAACATACTCCCTTTTGGGTTTCCACAAACAGTTAATCAAAACATACTTTCTAAATATCAAGAGTCTTTGTTTCTTTCTCATTTAAAAACCTACAACCTGCACTTTTAAATCATACAACAACAGCAAGTACAAAATATAAAGTAAAGCAAAGAGAAAGACATAAGATTTTTTATGAGGTTCGGCTTCAACACAGCCTACGTCCTTGTCCTTGGCAAAACACCGAAGGGTTCCACTATAGTAGTTCCGTTACTGGGTGGAACAACGCCTGTTTACAACCACTCCTTGGCCAAGGCTAAAGCCCGCCTTCACCAAACAATATACCCTTGTTTGGTCAACGATCCAACAGCCTGGAATCGTCCAAAATTTACAAGAGAGATATCAAAAAGCTGGTGTATAGGAATCATCCAAAATTTACAAGAGAGATATCAAAAAGCTGGTGTATAAGAAAGGCTCACACAAAAAACAGATTAGTACAAATTAAAACTATGTACTTCAAAAGATAAAATATCAAGAAAGAAATACACTTTTGAAGCTTTTCGAAGATTTCACCAAATTCCTTTTCTCTAGATGAGAAATCAGTAATTCTTCAAGAATTGATGAGCAAGAATATCATAACAACAATACTTTCAGCTTTGCAAGAGATTGATCAAAAGAGATTTTGAGAGCAAGAGAGCTTTGAGAGATTTTCAATGCTTGAGATAATTTTTGATCTACAAGAACCATGTATTTATAGGCTTCCAAGCAGGTTTCCTTGTTGCAAGAGTTTCCTTAAAGAGTTTCCCAAGTTGTTAGAAAATTTGGGGTTCAAACGACTATAATTTAAAAAATAAGATTTTTAAAATTTTTGCACGTTGAACAGTGTTCAGACATCTGAGGATTCGAGGTCAAACGTCTGAAGTTCCTGAAACCCTTTAAAAATAGAACTAGATACAGGATCAGATGTCTGAAGTCAGGGTTCAGACATCTGAGGTTCCAGGTTCAGATGTCTGAAGTCGCGAGTTTAGACGTCTGAACTGCTACTGCCTCTTTCTGTTTTGATCCATAAAATCTTCAGACATCTGCACTTAATCTTCAGACGTCTGAAGTAATTCTTCAGATGTCTGAACATGAAGTTCAGTCATCTAAAGTTGTCACTTCAGTCCTCTGAACTGAAAAGTTTAGTCATCTGAACTACCAAGAACCTGTTTTATAAAATATTTTTCTTTAAAAACTGATTTGCTCTCTTATGATTTTTACAAGACTTATTTCAGAAATATTAAATAGATTTTTAAGACTTGATAATCTCTTGAAAGAGCTTCAAAACATATTTCAAACGATATTTTGGCGTTTGAAATACTTACAAATATGTTTCCTAAGCCTTCATAAGACATGCTTGAGTTCTTTCTCAAGCTTTGCTCTTGAGGTTCTTTGAAAAATTTGCTTGAGTTTCAAATATATTAGATTCTCTTTGGATCATTTAATAGTTATCCCATACTTGATTCATACTTGATCTTCTCTTAATCCATATTTGAGCTATACTTGAACTATGCTTGAACCACACATGATCCATATTTGCTGAAACTCAACATTTCCAAGTTAAATAGTCCTTTGTTCGTTATCACCAAAACCTATTGAAAGACCTTGTTAGGCCTACACCTAAATCCTAAACCTTAAACCCGAAGCCCTAAAACCTAAACCCTAAACCCTAAACCCTAAACCCCAAAACCCTAAACCATAAACCTTAAACCCTAAACCCTAAACTCTATACCCTAAAAACGCAAAACCCTAAACCTTAAATCGTAACCCCAAACCCTAAACCCTAAACCCGAAACCTTAAACCCGAAACCCTAAACCCTAAACCCAATAACCCTAAACCCTAAACCCTAAACCCTAAACCATAAACCTAAACCCCTAAGCCCCAACCCCTAAACCCTAAACCTTAAACCCTAAACCCTAAACCCTAAACCATAAACCCTAAATACTAAACACTAAACCGTAAACCCAAAAACAAAAACCCTAAATCAAAAACCCTAAACCCTAAACCCTAAACCTTAAACCCAAAACACTAAAACCTAAGCACCTAAATCCTAAACCATAAACCCTAAACCATAATCCATAAATACTAGACACTAAACCCTGAACCCTAACCCAAAACCCTAAACCCTAAACCATAAAACCCTAAACTGTAAAACACTAAACTCTAAACCCTAAAATCATAAACCATAAATCCTAATCCCTAAATCAAAAACACTAAACCCTAAACCGTAAACCGTAAACCCTAAAACCTAAACACCTAAGCCCAAAACCATAGACGCTAAACCCAAAACCCTAAACCCTAAACCTTAAACACTAAACCCTAAACCCTAACACTAATCCCTAAACCCTAAACCCTAAAACACTGAACTCTAAACCCTAAAATCGTAAACCCTAAACCGTAAACCCTAAACCCTAAAACCAAAACCCTAAAAAATAAAAACCTAAACCCTAAACCCTAAACCCAAAACCCAAAACACTAAACCCTAAACCCTAACTTTAAACCCTAAAACCCAAAACCCTCAAACCTAAACCCAAACCCTAGACCCTAGACCTCAAAAACCCTAGACCCTAAACCCTAAAACCTAAACCCTAAAACCTAAACACCTAAACCCTATGCCCTAAACCCTAAAACCAAAACACTAAAACTTAAACCCTAAACCAAACATACTAAACACAAAACCCTAAACCCTAAACCGTAAAACCTAAACCCCAAAACCCAAAACCCTAAATCTTAAACGCTAAACCCTAAAACCTAAACCGTAAAACCTAAACACTCAAACCCGAAACCCTAAACCCTAAACCCAATAACCCTAAACCCTAAACCATAAACCTAAAACCCTAAGCCCTAACCCCTAAACCCTAAACCCTAAACCCTAAACCCTAACCCTAGACCCTAAACCCTAAAACCTAAACACCTAAACCCTATATCCTAAACCCTAAAACCAAAACACTAAACCCTAAACCCAACATACTAAACACTAAACCCTAAACCCTAAACCCTAAACCAAACCTAAACCCTAAAACCTAAACCATAAAACCTAGACACCCAAACCCGAAACCCTAAACCCTAAACCCAATAACCCTAACCCCTAAACCATAAACCATAAACCTAAAACCCTAAGCCCTAACCCCTAAACCCTAAACCCTAAATACTAAACACTAAACCGTAAACCCAACAATAAAAACCCTAAATCAAAAACCCTAAACCCTAAACCCTAAACCTTAAACTTTAAACCCTAAACCCTAAACCTTAAACCCAAAACTAAAAAATCTAAGCACGAAAACCCTAAACCATAAACCTTAAACCCTAAACCATAAACACTAAACACTAAACCCAAAACCCTAAACCAAAACCCTAAACCCAAAACCATAAAACCTTAAACTGTAAAACACTAAACTCTAAACCCTAAAATCATAAACCATAAATCCTAATCCCTAAATCCAAAACACTAAACCCTAAACAGTAAACCCCAAACCCTAAACCCTACACACTAAAACCTAAACACCTAAGCCCTAAACCCTAAACGCTAAACCCTAAACCCTAAACCCTAAACCCTAAACACTAAACCCAAAACCCTAACCCCAATCCCTAAACCCTAAACCCAAAAAAACTAAACTCTAAACCCTAAAATTGTAAACCCTAAACCCTAAACCCTAAACCCTAAACCCTAAAACCCAAAAACCTAAACCCTAAAACCAAAAACCTAAACCCTAAACCCTAAACCCTCAACACTAAACCCTAAACCCATATTTTTAACCCTAAAACCCGACACTCTAAACCCTAAAACCTTAACCCTAAACCCTAGACCCTAGACCTTAAAAACCCTAGACCCTAAACCCTAAAACCTAAACCCGAACACCTAAACACCTAAACCCTATACCCTAAACCAAAAAACCAAAACACTAAAACTTAAACCCTAAACCCAACAAACTAAACACTAAACCCTAAACCCTAAACACTAAAACCTAAACCCCAAAACCCTAAACCCTAAACCCTAAAACCTAAACCCTAAAAGCTAAATACCTAAACCTGAAACCCTAAACCCTAAACCCAATAACCCTAAACCCTAAATTATAAAACCTAAAACCCTAAGCCCTAAGCCCTAAACCCTAAACCTTAAACCCTAAACCCTAAACCCAAAATACTAAACCCTAAACCGTAAACCCAAAAACCTAAACACTAAATCAAAAACCCTAAACCCTAAACCCTAAACCTTAAACCCTAAACCCTAAACCCTAAACCTTAAACCCAAAACACAAAAACCTAAGCACCTAAAGCCTAAACCATCAACCCCAAAACCTAAACCATAAAGAATAAACACTAAACCCTGAACCTTAACCCAAAACCCTAAACCCTAAACCATAAAACCCTAAACTGTAAAACACTAAATTCTAAACTCTAAAATCATAAACCATAAATCCCAATCCCTAAATCCAAAACACTAAACCCAAAACCGTAAACCCTAAACCCTAAAACCTAAACACTAAAACCTGAACACCTAAGCCCTAAACCCTAAACACTAAACCCTAAACCCTAAACCCTAAACCCTAAACCTTAAACACTAAACCCTAAACCATAACCCTAATCCCTAAACCCTAAACCCTAAAACACTAAACTCTAAACCCAAAAATTGTAAACCCTAAACCCTAAACCCTAAAACTTAAACCCTAAAACCTAAAAACCTAAACCCTAAACCCTAAACCCTAAACCATAAACCCAAAACACTAAACCCTAAACCCTAACTTCAAACCCTAAAACCCTAAACCCTAAACCCTCAAACCTAAACCCTAAACCCTAGATCTTAAAAACCCTAAACCCTAAACCCTAAAACCTAAACACCTAAACCCTAAAATCAAAATATTAAAACCTAAACCCTAAACCCAACATACTAAACACTAAACCCTAAACCCTAAACCCTAAACCCCAAAACCTAAGCCCTAAATCCTAAACCCTAAACCCTAAAACCTAAACACCTAAACCCTAAACCCTAAAACCTAAACACTAAACCCTAAACCCTAGAACGCTAAACACTAAACCCTAACCCAAAACCCTAGCCCCAAACCCTAAACCTTAAACCCTAAACCCTAAATCCTAAACCCTACAACCCTAAACTCTAAACCCTAAACCCTAAACCCTAAACCCTAAACCTTAAACCATAAACCCTAAACATTATAACCCTAAACCCCAAACCCTAAACCCTAAACCCTAAACCTTAAACCAAAAATTTTTAAACCCTAAACCCTAAACCCTAAACCCTAAACCCTAAACCTTAAACCCAAAACCCTAAACCCAAAACCCTAAACCCTAAACCGTAAGTCTTAAACCCTAAACACTGAACCCTAAGACCTAACTCTAAACATTAAAACCCTAAACCCACAACCCTAAACCCTAAACCCAAAAATCCAAATCCTAAAACCTAAGCACCTACACCCTAAACCCTAAACCTTAAAGGAAAAACCCTAAAACCTAAACCCTAAACCCTAAATAGTAAGCACTAAATCCTAAACACTAAACCCTAAACCCTAAAACCCAAAATCCAAAACCCTAAAGCCTAAAGCCCAAACCCTATACCCTAAAAACCCTAAACCCTAAATAGTAACCCCAAACCCTAAACCTTAAACCCTAAATCCTAAACCGTAAACCTAAAACCGTAAGACTTAAACTCTAAACCATAAACCTTAAACCCTAAACCCAAAACCCTAAACCCTAAATACTAAACACTAAACCATAAACCCTAAAACCTAAACCCTAAATCCAAAACCCTAAATCCTAAACCCTAAACCCTAAAACCTAAACACTAAAACCTAAGCACCTAAACCCTAAACCCTAAACCGTAAACCATGAAACCTTAAAACCTAAAACACTAAACTTTAAACCCCAAAACCCTAAACTCTAAACTCTAAACCCTAAACCCTAAACCTTAAACCCTAAACCTAAAACCCTAAAACCTAAACACTAAAACCTAAACACCTAAACACTAAACCCTAAACCCTAAACCCTAAACACTAAACCCTAACACTAATCCCTAAACCCTAAACCGAAAAACCCTAAACCCTAAAACACTAAACTCTAAACCCTAAAACCCTAAACCCGAAACACTAATCTCTAAATCCAAAACTTTAAACCCTAAACCCCAAATCCTAAACGCTAAACCAAAAAACCAAACCCTAAAACCTAAACACCAAAACCCTAAACACTAAACCCTAAACACAAAACCCTAAACCCTAACTCTAAACCCTAAAACAATAAACCCCGAACCCTAAACTCTAAACCCCAAACTCTAGACCCTAGATCTAAAAAACCCTAACCCCTAAACCTTAAACCCAAGACCCTAGACCTAAAATATCCTAAACCCTAAACCCTAAAACTAAACCCTATGGCCTAAACACCTAAACCCTAAACACTAAATTCTAAAACCAAAACCCTAAAACCTAAACCCTAAACCCTAAGTACTAAACACTAAACCCAAAACACTAAACCCTAAAACCTAAACCTTAGAACTCTAAACCCTAAACCCTAAACTCTAAAACCTAAACCCTAAAACCTAAACACCCAAACCCTAAACCTTAAATCCAAAACCCTAAACACTAAACCCTACACCCTAACCTGAAACCCTAAACCCTAAACCCAAAACCTTAAACCCTAAACCCTAAACCCTAAACCCTAGACCCCAAAAACCCTAAACGCTAAAACCTAAACCTTAACCAAAAACCCTAGCCCCAACCCCTAAACCCTAAACCCGAAACCTGAAACCCGAAACCCTATAACCCTAAACACTAAACCCTAAACCCTAAGCCCGAAACCCTAAACCCTAAACCCTAAACACTAAAACCCTAAACCCTAAATCCTAAACCCTAAACCCTAAACCCTATATCCTAATCCCTAGACCATAAGCCGTAAACCCTAAACCCTAAAAACCAAAACCCTAAGCCCTAAACTTTAAACCCTAAACCTTAAACCCTAAACCGAAAACCCTAAACCCTAAACCCTAAGCCCTAAATACTAAGCACTAAACCGTAAACTCCAAACCCTAAACCCTAAATCAAAAATCCAAAACCCTAAACCCTAAACCCTAAACCTAAACACTAAAACCTAGACACCTAAACCCTAAACCCTAAACCCTAAAAACCTAAACCCTAATTACTATTACAACCCATAAAATAAATAAGTCTTCGTGTCTTCTGCTCCTCAATGCTCCATGGAATATATCGATTGGTGTTCTTCTCAGTGTTTTTTACGACTTCCATTTTGCATTCATCACTTGTGCTTACAAAAATATATACCTATTCACACTCAGTTACATAAGTGGGATACTGTGGTTTGTCATTATCAAAACAGGGATTGGACTCAAAAAGTCAACAATCTCCCCCTTTTTGATGATGACAAACACATGAGCAAAATTGGGATTGCTTGATAAGGCTCCCCCTTACAATATGCATAAATTCAAAATGATATTTAAAACGGCTCAATCATGAACATGAAGACTTCACAAATTTTCAAGTTTACAGTTAAGCTCAGTGGTTTAATGTGCAGTTTATGTTTAAAGCTATTTTAACAAAATATTCAAGTTTGTGCATTTTTCATTTCCCATTTTGAATAACAAAAGGCAAAGATATAAAAAGGGTTTATAATTTTGCTCAAGAAACATCTCCCCCTTTTGTCATCAACAAAAGGGCTAAACTGAGTAGAAAATAATTTTATCATTTAAAATATACTCAGCAAAGAGAACTCCCCCTTTTTGAAGAAAAGAAAAGCTCTCCCCTTATATGATATAACAGTTGGGCATAAAAATTTTATAACTGTTTTAAAGATATATGGCAGTTAAGCACTGAACAATTTTTATAACTAGTCATTAAGAAATTAAAAAGCATATTAAAAACAAGATCAGACCAGGATTATCCACAAACCATGACAAATTAAACATATCATAAGACTCGTGAAAGATTTGAGTTCAACACGCATGACATATGATAGAAAATGTAGGTTTGAGCATAAGAGTGGTCTAACGAGTTCAAATGCATTTTATATATGATCCATGAACCAGTTATATAGCACCCTTTTAAAAAAGATTTCATGATACAAAATTTCAAGACAATACAAGCATAGTCATGAAGACGTTTCAGCATACAAGCAAGACATAAAATATATTTTATATAAGTTCAATTCTTGCTTTTATAAATGTATATATATATATATATATATAGATAAATATATGTATAAAAATATATCCCCTTAAAATTTTTAATAAATGCAGGGGGCTTATGCTTGTTGAAAAGGAAGCTTGAATTAAAAGCTCAAGCAAGCATCATTTTCTTGGTTAAGCATTTAAGCACGACACAGAGTATGACCAGAAAAATGCAACCATATAGATCCAAGGATGTTAAATGAATTTCAGAATGGGGATCATATGGAAAAACCTAAACCACTGTGAGAAAAAAAATATTTTAATTTATTATATTCAAGGAAGACATTAAAATTAATCACAAGCCACAATGAATTTAAAAGCCAAATCTAAGCAGGAAATGTTGTGAGCACAACAAGATAGAAAAAATAATTTCTAGGTGCTCCCCCTATCAATTTGAATGCGTGCTTAGATTCTTTTAACTACTTATACTGATATAATTTGTGAAAGTTCAAGCAGTATAAGTATTAATTTCATATTTTACTGGATATGTGTTAGACGAATAAATTTCACCAGTAAAATGTCGCTAAACACACATGCGCTAAATATCAAGTACTAAGTCATGCATGGTGTTCATGTGTACCCAGAACAATTCATATCAAAGATATTCAGTAGAGACAAGATATGATGTTCAAGATGCCTAGAAAAACTTTGGACTCAAAAAGTTGAAACAATGGGAAATAATGAGAGTCCATGGGTCAATTAATTCTTATCCTTTTTCAAGGATGGGGCTTAACCTCCCCGGTATAGTCTCAAGCATACAAAAGTGCATTAACGTTCAAGGATGAATTTCATTTAAGCACACTCAACACATGTTCATCCTTCTAAATATTACTTAGCATGCAGGAGATTAAAGGCATTAATTTCATTTTCCTTAAAAGTGAGGTTTAAACTCCCCCATATATATTTGCATGCATACATACTTGCATTAAGTTCAGGATGATAGTCATTTAAGAACATTCCTTAAAAAATTCATCATTTCAAAAGATTTTCAGCATGTAGCAAATATAGATATTTTGCACATACTAGCATGACATATTGCATTTCAATTTAAATACACAATAGTCAATCAAGGCTATACTCAAGGGTAATGCAATAAGGGTTCAATAAGGATGACACAACTCAAAATTCACAATGAGTGTGTGTGAAATGAAAAACTCCCCCTAAGTCATGCAAATTCCTTAGTCAATGAACCATCATCAAAATATGGAACGTTCAATTTAAAATTGGATGATGCTCTACCATTTGGTTCCGGAGTGAAAGTACATAATCCAAAGAATTTGACCAAATGGTGTCCATGAACTAAGTTCATCCTAAAACACAACCTAAATGTGTACATGTCTTCAAAATACATAGCAGTTTGGATTTCACATGTACTAGCCCATGTAATTACTGTGCATCCTAGGAAGGGAAACGTGATGCTTATACTAATCAAAAATTGATTTCACTAGGTATACCAGATAGTATAAGCAGTCCTTTTAATGCAGCTATACTGGTTATCTATTAAGAGATTTTGTCATATGTTCAGTATAGTCTTCCTTATAAGCCATAGATGCATCAGAAAATATATATAGAGGCATGCAATAATGTTCATGACCCAAGAACATTTCATATTAAATCATTAGACTTTAAGCACTGGATATAATGTTTAGCGTATTCTCAAGAGCCTTGATATTCAATAAATGAAGATGATGCATATGAATCATTTTTGTGCTTCCTATAAGGATGGAGCTGGGCTCTCCTAGTTATTCGATGATTATGCAAGGATGAATTTTAATTTTCTATTTGGTTTCACTCATCCTTTCAATGTTTTAACATTAATTTTATCATAATCATCTTTAGCACAAGGTTTTTGTTTGGGAAAAATCCTATTGAAATTTTGGCAGCATGTCGTCTGTAAATCGGACATTTCCCAATTTTTACCATGTACCTAAAACTAGATGGATTCACGTAATCAACAAATAATAGTCCAGTTTAAGCATGCGAGAACCTATTTCAACTACCAGCATGCAATTGTCATCAACTGCATCCGCCATGCAGGAGGCATTCTAGACTAAGCATGCAATCAGGTAGTTCAATCAATATATCAAAAAAGAATATAAACTATCCATACGAAAATATGATCATTAGGCAAGTGATGGATAGTGGCATTCAGTACAAATAAGTTATCCATCAAATATAATTGAACTTAAATCAAAAGATGGATATATGCATTTATTTAAAACAAATTATCCATTCATGAGAAAATATAGTCATTTAAATAAGAATGGACATAGGCATTTAGCTCACATCAGATCAAATTTATAATAATATCCATCAATCATAGAGTATATTAATTTAGCACAAATGGATATTTGTATTCAGCTCACATAAAGCATCCAATGTATATGATAAGCACAATACAAAAAAAATGTATATTGGATGAATTTTCAAAACATGCTGCTCCCCCTCAATTATGTAGCCAAAGAATTATATGTTCAATTAATTGTATTTGGCATAACAAACATTTTCAAATATGAGGACGAGCTTAAGCTCAATTATGAGTTTAGGATTATACATTACATAGCATAAGATCAATTTCCTAAAACTCAATACTGTGTGATGGACACAGATATGCTATATCTGAGACATTCATACTAAAGCATATATAGCATCAGAATTCTTATAACAATTAAAACATTTTGTCCATTTGAATGAGATTTATTTAAATATGCTTATGAGGTTTAGTTCAAAAGCTGATAATGACATAAGCATGCACTAGCCACAATATTATCATATATTAACCAATCATAATTATATGTATATATTAAGCTTAGATTGGATAAGGTCATTAAAACTCATATGTTGGCTAGATTTTCTTAGGGTTCTCAGTAGAATAATAGAGCATACTAAAATATAATCTTTTAAGCATGCAACTCTATTTAATCATTTAAAGCATTTTGATTCCTTATATATATATATATATATCCTAAAATCTTATGAGTATTAATAAGATATTCTTCTCAAGTGCACCTGATAAGACATCATGCTATTATCATAAAAGATTTATCATGATTTATACAAAAGATTTAATACAAGATATATCATACAAATCATGACAAGAAATTAATATAAATGTCATATGATTCACGACGACAAATAAATCAAACATAAGATATATCATGTGAATCATACTATGAGTTATTCAATATAATAGAAGGAGAAAAGATATACCTTTAAGTTTTACTCCTTCTTAATCGTTTAAGCTTGGAGTGGTGTCATCTCTCTTTCGGTTCCTTATACCTCTTATGATTCCCAAAGGACCTTAGCACTCAAAAGAATGAACTTACAAAGGCATTAGTGACTAAGGCACACAAAAAAAATTATGCATGGCACACATATGATATGCATTAAAACACATGTCATGCAAATTTAATTCATTTTCAAATTTTGGAAAATTTGAAAACATTTTCAATGGGATATGATAAGCATAACAAACACAAATACTTTCCAAATCCACCAATCATTTAATTTTACAAAAATATTTTCAGATTTAACGCAGTAAAATCTATGCAATAAAATAGTGGAGGATTTGCAGAGCGCTGACCCTCAAAATTGGGATACACCGAAAAGTTGAGCTGTTGCAATCTTTATGCATAAGCGGTTAAGCCTTTTGCAACGAGGCTCTGATACCAATTGTTGGAATTGGTGTGATCCCAAGAGGGGGGGGGGTTGAATTGGGTTTTAAAAACTTTTTGGCTATTTTAAACAGTTCGCCGATTCATTACAGTATTATATCCCATTCAACATGTATATGTGTATGTAAAGCAAGTTTAACAATAAAAGCAAACATACACATGTGCAGTATCTTATTTAAATCAAATGTGTGCATGAGAATAATTTCGACATTAAATAAACATTCATATACATGATGAAATTAAAGTGTAGGAATTAAAATAAAATAGAAAGAGAGACACCATATTTGTTATCGAGGTTCAGCCAAACCAGCCTACATCCCCACATTGGGCTTACCCCCAAGGATTCCACTATACCTGCTCACTTAACCAGGCGGAGTAAAAGCCTTTTACATCCTCTTCTTATGGGGCGAGGAAAACCCCAGCTCAATTACTAGGCTGAGCCAAACTAGTCTCACTTGCGAGGGTGAGACTCCCCAGTTCAATTCCGGGCTGAACTGAACCGGTCTCATTTGCGAGACTGAGACTCCCCAGTTCAATTAACGGGCTGAATTGAACCCGTCTCACTTGCGAGACTGAGACCCTCCAGTTCAATTAATGGGCTGAACCGAACCGTTACATGAAAATCATTTTGTACATAAAATATGCTTCTAAACTAAGCAGGGATGTACAAAATTAAAATCTAATATGCATTCTCATATGATTTTGAAATGAAGCTCATGTAGAGTATGGGTTTTCTCTCAAAATATTTTTCAAGTAAAACTTGAGAGTTTGGAAAAAGATTTTATTTTCTAAAATGACTGACCTTTATAAAATAAAAGGAGAAGCCTCTCAAGCAAGTATATATTAATTTGATATATGCTCAAGGCTCCCTCTTTTATAACCCAAAGAAATTCTCCAACAAATGAATTTCAAGATAAGAGTAGGAGAATATTAGGGTTTTCTTCAAAATGATTGACCTTAGTAAAATTAATCCCAAGACGGCATTCAAGCAAAATATATGAGCGAGAATATTAGCCCAAGCCTTCAAGACATTTTTCACAATAAATTTGTCCAAAAAATATTTTTCCAATTAAAAGAATATGGGAAAAATTTAATCTTTGTAAAACATGAAAAATAGAAAGGCCTTCCAGCAATATATATATGAAGAATGTTATATGCTCAAGCCTCTTCAAATATAACCCCAAAAATATTTCCCCAAAAATGATTTTCAAAAGAAGAGAATGGGAGACATTTTAATCTTTGAAAATATATCACAAATAAAAGAAGAAGACCATCAAGCAATATATATGTATATGATATATGATATATGCTTAAGCCTCTTCATATAAAACCCCCAAGAATATTTACTCCCAAAATGATTTTCAAATAAAAGAAGAGTAGGAGAAAAATGAGAATTTTAAGAACAAATGGGGTATAGAAGTGTGGGAGAATCAAACAATGATAAACTAAATTAACAAAGGGATTCTCCAACAATTTTCAAGTGTTTTGGAGTTGTATTTATAGGCAAAAACCCCTTGTGACCATTATATAGTCGCTGGGACCTTAAAATATATTTTTATTTTGAAAACTAGCCATTTTTCTGCCGTTGGGACACTTTCCCAAGAAGGTCGGTCGACTGGGCTCAAGGTACGGTCGACCAAGGCTTGAAATCAATGAGTTTCAATCGACCGTAGTGAAGGTTTGGTCGACCAGCCTCTACTTTTCTGCGCAAACACTGTTCAGTGTTTCGGCCATAACTTTTCCTATACAACTCCGAATTGAATGTTATTGATACCAATAGAAAGGTAAGATAAAATCCCACAACTTTTATGTTGAACACATTTTAAGATAATGATTTTGGTTTTGAGAAATATGTCCATCAATGAGACGGAAGAAACATGAAGGGAGTTTTTCTCTTACGGACACATTTCAGTGTTTTGGCCATAACGTTTTATGTGTAACTCCAATTTGGACGTTCTTAGTATCAAACTAAAGCTATGGGAAAACTTCACAATTTTCATGTTGAACATGATTTGATATGAGACCAAATTGAGTGATGAAATTACTCATTTCTAACATTCGGTCGACTAGACGGTTGACCGACCCCTTTGAAAAATTTAGCTTTTGTCTTCTTTTAACTTTAAGACCATTTAAAAACCTTTGTATAAATTAGAAATTTTATGAAAAGAGTTTTTCATGTTATTTTGAGGTCCTGTGGTCAATCTAAGGTCAGGTAGAACTTCAATTTTAAATCATGTAAGATGCATGCACATTCAACCCTAACTACTATTACAACCCAGAAAATAAATAAGTCTTCGTGTCTTTTGCTCCTCAATGCTCAATAGAATATGTCGATTGTTGTTATTCTCAATGCTCTTTACGATTTCCATTTTGCATTCATCACTTGTACTTACAAAAATATAAATGATTATCAAAACAGGGATTTGACTCAAAAAGTCAACACCTTAAACCCTAAAACACTAAACTCTAAACCCTAAAACCCTAAACCCGAAAAAATAATCTATAAATCCAAACCTTTAAACCCTAAACCCCAAAACCTAAACCCTAAACACAAAAATCAAAACCCTAAAACCTAAACACCAAAACCCTAAACCCTAAACCCTAAACACAAAACCCTAAACCCTAACTCAAAACCCTAAAACCCTAAACCCTAAACCCCAAACCCTAGACCCTAGACCCAAAAAACCCTAAACCCTAAACCCTAAAACTTAAACCCTAAGGCCTAAACACCTAAACCCTAAACACTGAACCCTAAAACCAAAACCCTAAAACCTAAACCCTAAACCCTAAGTACTAAACACTAAACCGAAAACCGAAAACCCTAAAACCAAAACCCTAAAACACTAAACCCTAAACCCTAAACCTTAAAACCTAAACACCCAAACCCTAAACCCTAAACCTTAAACCCTCAATCCTAAACCTTAAACACTAAACCCTATACCCTAACTTGAAACCCTAAATCCTAAACCCTAAACCCTAGACCCCAAAAACCCTAAAGGCTAAAACCTAAACCTTAACCGAAAATCAAAACCCCAACCCCTAGACCCTAAACCAAAAACCAGAAACCTGAAACCCCATAACCCTAAACACTAAACCCTAAACCCTAAACCCTAAACCCTAAACACCAAAACCCTATAACCCTAAACCCGAAACCCTAAACCCTAAACCCTAATCCCTAGACCCTAAGCCCTAAACCTAAACCCTAAACCCTAAAAACCAAAACCCTAAACCCTAAACTCTAAACCCTAAACCTTAAACCCTAAACCCTCCCTAAATACCAAACACTAAACCGTAAACTCCAAACCCTAAACCCTAAATCCAAAATCCGAAACCCTAAACCCTAAACCCTAAACCCTAAACACTAAAACTTAAACACTAAAACCTAAAAACCTAAACCAAAAACCCTAAACCCTAAACCCTAAACACTAAACACTAAACCCTAAACCTAAACCGTAAACAGTAAACCCTAAAACCCTAAACCCTAAACCCTAAAACACTAAATTCAATAGCCTAAAATCCTAAACCCTAAACCTTAAACCCTAAATCCTAAACCCTAAACCCTAAACCCTAAAACTTAAACTCGAAAACCAAAACACCTAAATACTAAACCCTAAACCCTAAATCCTAAATCGTAAACCCTAAACACTAAACCCTAAACCCTAACTCTAAACCCTAACACCCTAAATCCTAAACCCTGAATCCTAAACCCTAAACCCTTAAACCCTAAATCCTAAACCCTAAACTCTAAAACCTAAAACCCTAAACCCTAAACCCTAAACCCTAGACTCAAAAGCCAAAACCCTAAAACCCCAGAACCCTAAACCATAAACCCCTAAACACCTAAACCCAAAACCCTAAACCTCAAAACCCTAAACCCTAAACCCTAAACCCTAAACCATAAACCCTAAAACCTGAACCCTAAAACCTGAACACCTAAACCCGAAACCCTAAACCCTACACATTAAACCCTAAACCCTAACACCAAACCCCAAACCCCAACCCGAAACCCTAAACCCTAAACCCTAAACCCAAAACCTTAAACCTTAAAGCCTAAACCCTAGACCCCAAAAACCCCAAACCCTAAACCCTAAACCATAACCCAAAACCCTAGCCCCAAACCCTAGACCATAAACCCAAAACCTTAAACCCTAAACCCTATAACCTTAAGCCTTAAACCCTAAACCCTAAACTCTACAAACCTAAACCCTAAACCCCAAACCCTAAACCCTAAAACCTAAAACCCTAAACCACAAACACTGAGCCCTAAACCCAAAACCCTAAACCTAAAGCACAAAACCCTAAACCCTAAACCTAAACCTTAAATACTAAACACTAAACCATAAACCACCAATCGTAAACCCTAAAACCCTAAACCCTAAACCCAAAACCCTAAATTGAAAACACTAAACCCTAAACCCTAAACCCTAAACCCTAAAATCTAAACCCTAAGACCTAAACACCAGAACCCAAAACCCTAAACCCCAAACCCTAATCCCTAATCCCTAATCCCTAACCCTAAACCTAAACCCTCAATCAAAAACTCTAAACCCTATACCCTAAACACTAAACCATAAACCGTAAAACCTAAACACCAAAACCCTAAACCCTACTAAAACCGTAAACCCTAAGCCCTAAACCCTAAATACAAAACACTAAACCCTAAACCCTAAACACTAAACTCTAAACAAAAAAACCTAAACACCTAAACCCTAAAACCTAAAAACTAAACCCAAAACCCAAACCCTAAACCATAAACCCTAAACCCTATAACCTTAAACCTAAACCCTAAAACCCAAAAACCTAAACCCTAATCCCTAAATCCAAAATCGTAAACCCTAAACCCTTAACACAAAGCCATAAACCTTAACTCTAAACCCTAAAACCGTAAACCCAAAAACCTAAACCCTAAACACTAAAGCCAATCCCTTAACTTAAACCCTAAACACTAAACCCTGAAAACTAAACCCTAAACCATGACTCTAAATGCTAACAACCTAAACCCTAAAACCTAAACACAAAACCCTAGACCTTAAAAACCCTAAACCCTAAACCTAAAACACTAAAACCTAAACCCTAAAACCTAAACCTCTAAACCCTAAACCCTAAACCCTAAACCCCAAACCCTAAAACCTAAACCCTAAACCCCAAATTCTAAATATAAAACCCTAAACCCTAAACCCTAATTCATAAACCCCAAAATCCAAAACCCCAAAACCTAAACCCTAAACCCTAAACCCTAAAACCTAAACCTTAAAACCTAACCACCTAAACCCTAAACCCTAAACCCTAAACCCTCAACCCTAAATACTAAACCCTAAACCCTAACTCGAAACCCTAAGCCCTAAACCTTAAAACCTAAACCTTAAACCCTAAACCCTAAACTCTAGATCCCAAAATCCCTAAACGCTAAACCCAAAACCCTAACCCAAAACCCTAGCCCCAAACCCTGAACCCTAAACCCTAAAACCCTAAACCCAAAACCCTAAACCCCAAACCCTACTCTCTATAACCGAAAACCCTAAACTATAAACACTTAACCCTAAACCCTAAGCCCTAAAACCCTAAACAATAAACCCTAAGCCCTAAACTCTAAACCCTAAACCTTAAGCCCAAATCCTTAAACCCTAAATCATAAGCCCTAAATACTAAACACTAAACTATAAACCGTAAACCGTAAACCCCATATCCCAAACCCTAAATTGTAAACCCCTAACCCGAAACCATAAACCCTAAAACCCTAAACCCTAAGCCCTAAACAGTAAATCCTAAACCTTAAACCCAAAACCCAAAACCCAAAACCCAAACCCTAAACCCCAAACCCTAAACACTAAACACTAAACCGTAAATGGTAAACCCTAAACCCTAAAACCCTAAACCCTAAAACCAAAACCCTAAATCCAAAACCCTAAACCCTAAAAACCTTAAAACCCAAACCCTAAAACCTAAACATCAAAACCCCAAACCCAATACCCTAAACCCTAAACCCTAATCCCTAAACCTCAAACCCTAAACCCTAAACCCTAAACCCTAGACCCTAAAAACCATAAACCCTAACCAGAAACCGTAAACCTTAAACCCTAAAACATATAACCCTAAACCCAAAAGCAAAAAACCCAAAACTCTAAACCCTAAACCCTAAAACACTAAACCCTAAACCCAAATTCTAAAATCGTAAACCCTAAACCCTAAACCCTAAACCCCAAACCCTAAACCCTAAACCATAAACACAAAACCCTAAACCCTAACTCTAAACCCTAAAACCCTAAACCCTAAACCCTAAACCCCAAAAACAAAAGCAAACACCCAAACCCTAAACATAAAAACCCTAAAGCCTAAACCCCGAACCCTAAACACTAAACCCTGAACCCTAACTCTAAACCGTAAACCCTAAACCCTAAACCATTTTTCCTAAACCCTAAAACCTAAACACCAAAACCCTAAACCTTAAACACTAAATCAAAAACCCTAAACCCTAAACCCTAAAAACTTAAACCCTAAAACACTTAACCCTAAACCCTAAAACCCTAAACCCAAGACCATAATCCTTAAATCTAAAATCGAAAACTCTAAACCCTAAACCCTAAACCTTAAAACCCAAACCCTAAACCTTAAACCCTAAACACAAAACCTTAAACCGTAACTCTAAACCCTAAAACCCTAAACCCTAAACCCTAAACCCCAAAAACTAAAGCCAACACCCTAACCCTAAACCCTAAACCCTAAACTTAAAAACCCTAAACCCTAAACCCAAAAACCTAAACCCTAAACACTAAACCCTAAACCGTAACTCTAAATCGTAAACCCTAAACCCTAAACCCTAAAAACCCTTTTTCCTAAACCCTAAAACCTAAACATCTAAACCTTAAATCCTAAACCCTAAAGCCTAAACCCCAAACATTAAACCCTAAACCCTAAGCCCTAAAACCTAAACCCTAAACTCTAAACCCAAAACCCTATAAACCTAAATCCTAAAACCCTAAACCCTAAACCCTAAACCCTAAGCCCTAAACCCTAAATCCTAAACCTTAAACCCAAAACCTAAAATCCTAAACCCCAAACACTAAACACTAAATCGTAAACGGTAAACCCTAAACCCTAAAACCCTAAACCTTAAAACCAAAACCCTAAATTGAAAACCCAAAACCCAAAACCCAAAACATTAAAACCAAAACCCTAAAACCTAAACATAAAAACCCCAAACCCAATACCCTAAACCCTAAACGCTAATCCCCAAACCTCAAACCCTAAACCCTAAATCCTAAACCCTAAACCCTAAACCCTAGATCCTAAAAACCCTAAACCCTAAACCCAAAACCCAAACCGTAAACATTAAACCCTAAAGCATATATAACCCTAAACCCAAAACCCAAAAACCCAAAACTCTTAACCCTAAACCCTAAAACACTAAATCTTAAACCCTAAATCTAAAACCCTAAACCGTAAACCCTAAACCCTATAACCCTAAACCCTAAGCTTGAAACTCTAAACGCTAAATGCTAAACCCTAAACCTTAAACCCTAAACCCAAAACCCTAATGCCTAAACCCTAAACCCTGAATCCTAAACACTAAACCCCAAACCCTAGACCCCAAACCCAAAAAGCAAAACCCTAAAACCCAAACACCTAAACGCAAACCCTAAACCCTAAACCATAAACCCTAAATCCAAAACCCTAAACCCTAAAACTTAAACCCTAAACCCTAAAGCCCAGAACCCTACCCTAAACTCTAAACTCTAAGCCCTAAACCCTAAACCCTAAACGCTAAGCCCTAAACCCTAAACCTTAAACCTTAAACCGAGAACCCTAAAGTAAAAACCCAAAACCCTAAATACTAAACACTAAACCCTAAACCCTAAATCCAAAACCATAAACCCTAAACCCCAAACAGTAAATTATAAACCCTAAATTCCAAAACCTAAACCCTAAAACCTAAACCCTAAACCCTAAACTCAAAACCCTTTAAACCAAAATCCTAAAACCCTAAACCCTAAACCCTAAACCCTAAACCCAAAGCCCTGAACCCTAAATCCAAAGCCTTAAACCCAAAACGTAAAACCCTAAACCCCAAACACTAAACACTAAACCGTAAATGGTAAACCTAAACCCTAAAACCCTAAACCTTAAAACCAAAACCCTAAATTGAAAACCCTAAACCCAAAACCCTAAACCTTAAAACCAAAACCCTAAAACCTAAACATAAAAACCCCAAACCCAATACCCTAAACCCTGAACGCTAATCCCCAAACCTCAAACCCTAAACCCTAAACCCTAAACCCAAACCGTAAACATTAAACCCTAAACCATACATAACCCTAAACCAAAAACCCAAAAACCCAAAACTCTAAACCCTAAACCCTAAAACACTAAATCCTAAACCCTAAATCTAAAACCCTAAACCGTAAACCCTAAACCCTAAGCCTGAAACTCTAAACGCTAAACCCTAAACAATAAAACATAAACCCTAAACCCTAAACCTTAAACCCTAAACCATAAACCCTAAATCCTAAACACTAAGCCCTAAACCCTAAACCTTAAACCCTAAACCGAGAACCCTAAAGCAAAAACCCAAAACCCTAAATACTAAACACTAAACCTTAAACCCTAAGCCCTAAACCCAAAATCCAAAACCATAAACCCTAAACCCAAAACAATAAATTGTAAACCCTAAATTCTAAAACCTAAACCCTAAAACCTAAACACCTAAACCTTAAACCCCAAACCCTGAATCCAAAACCCTAAAGCCTAAACCCTAAACACTAAACACTAAACCCGAAGCCCTAAAACCAAGACCCTAAAACCTAAACCCTAAACCCCAAACCGAAAACCCTATAAACCTAAATCCTAAAACCCTAAACCCTAAACCCTAAATCCTAAAAGCCTAAACCCTAAGCCCTAAACCCTATATCCTAAACCTTAAACCAAAAACCTAAAACCCTAAACCCTAAACACTAAACACTAAACCGTAAACGATAAACCCTAAACCCTAAAACCAAAACCCTAAAGTGAAAACCCAAAACCCAAAACCCTAAACCTTAAAACCCAAACCCAAAAACCTAAACATAAAAACCCCAAACCCAATACCCTAAACCCTAAACCCTAATCCCCAAACCTCAAAACCTAAACCCTAAACCCTAAACCCCAGACCCTAAAAACTCTAAACCCTAAACCCTAACCCAAACCGTAAAAATTAAACCCTAAACCATATATAACCCTAAACCCAAAACTCTTAACCCTAAACCCTAAACCACTAAACCCTAAACCCTAAATCTAAAACCCTAAACCGTAAACCCTAAACCCTATAACCCTAAACCCTAAGCCCTAAACCCTAAACGCTAAACCCCAAACAATAAAACCTAAACCCTAAACCTTAAACACTAAATCAAGAACCCTAATGCCTAAACGCTAAACCCTGAATCCTAAACACTAAACCCTAAACCCTAAACCCAAAACCCCAAACCCTAAAAGCAAAACCCTAAAATCGAAACACCTAAACCCACACCCTAAACCCTAAATGATAAACCCCAAATCAAAAACCCTAAACCCTAAAACTTAAACCCTAAACCCTAAACCCTAGAACCCTACCCTAAACCATAAACCCTAAGCCCTAAACCCTAAACCTTAAACCCAAAACCAAGAATCGTAAAGCAAAAACCCAAATCCCTAAATACTAAACACTAAACCCTAAACCCTAAACCCAAAACCCTAAATAAAAAACCCTAAACACTAAACCCCAAACAGTAAATCATAAACCCAAAATTCTAAAACCTAAACCCTAAAACCTAAACACCTAAACATTAAACCCTAAACCCTAAACCCTAAACCCTAATACTAAACCCTAAAAACTAAACCCTAAAACCCTAAACCATAAACTCTAAATCCAAAACCCTAACCCTAAATCGTAATCCCTAAACCCCAGACCTAAAACAAAAACCCTAAAACCTTAACGCCTAAACCCAAACCCTAAACCCTAAACCCTAAACCCTAAACCCTAAACCCTAAACCCTAAACCCTAAACCCTAAACGATAAACCCTAAACCCCAAACCCTAACCCTAAACCCTAAACCCTAAAACCTGGTCCCTAAGCATTAAACAATAAACCCAAGACCCTAAACCCTAAACCCCAAACCCTAAACCCTATCCCGTAAACCCTAAACCCTAAGTCAAAAACCCAAATCCCTAACCCTAAGCCTTAAACCCTAAATCGAAAACACTAAACCCTAAACCCTAAACCTTAAACGCAAAACCCTAAAAACCTTAACCCTAAACCCTAAACCCTAAACACTAAACCCTAAACCCTAAAACCCTAACCCGAAATCCTAACCCTTAAACCCTAAAATCCCAAACCCTAAAACACTAAACCCTAAACGTTAAAACCCTAAACCCTAAACCCTAAACCCTAAACCCTAAATCCAAAACCATAAACACTAAACCCTAAACCCTAAACCCAAAAACCAAAGCCCAAAGACCTAAACACGTAAACCCTAAACCCTAAACCCTAAACTCGAAACCCTAAACACTAAACATTAAACCACAAACCCTAAACACTAAACCCTAAAACCTAACCCTAAACCCTATACCCTAAACCCTAAACCCTAAATCCTAAACCCTAAACCCTGAACTCTAAAACCTAAACATTAAACCTTAAACCGTAAACACTAAACACTAAGCCCTAAATCCAAAACCCAAAACCCTAAGCCCAAACCCTAAACACTAAACCCTAAACCCTAAACACTATACCCTATACCCAAAAAACCCTAAACTCTACAAACTAAATCGTAATCCAAAACCCTAACCCTAAACCCTTTAACCTAAACCCTAAACCCTAAACTATAAACCCTAAGCTCTAAACCCTAACGCTAAACCCTAAACCGAAAACACTAAACTCTAAACGCTAAATCCTAAACCCTAGTCCCTAAACCCTAAAACGTAAACACTAAACCCTAAATCGTATGTCCTAAACCCTAAACCCTAAATCCAAAACACTAAAACCTAAACCCTAAACCCTAAACCCTGAACCCTAAACCCTAACCCCAAATACTAAAACTTAAACCCTAAACCCCAACCGAAACCCCTAAACCCAAAACCCTAAACCCTGGTCCCTAAACACTAAACAATAAGCCGAACACCCTAAATCCTAAACCCTAAACCATAATCCCTAAACCCTAAATCCTAAACCCAAAACACTAATCCCTAATCCTACACCCAAAACCCTAAATCCAAAACCCTAAACCCTAAACCCTAAATTCGAAACCCTAAACCCTAAACCCTAAACACTAAACTTCGAACCCTAACTCTAAACTGTGAACCCTAAACCTTAAACCCTAAAACCTAACACCTCAAACCCTAAACCCTAAACCCTAAATCCAAACCCTAAACTTGAAACCCAAAACCCAAAACCCTAAAACCTAAACCCAAAAACCAAAACACCTAAACCCTAAACCCAAAACAAAAAACCCTAAACCCTAACACTAAACCATAAATCCTAAATCCTAAAACCTAGTCCCTAAACCCTAAACGCTAAAACCTAAACCCAAAAACCTAAACACGTAAACCCTAAACCCTTTCTCTAAATCGTAAACCGTAAACCGTAAACCCTAAACCCTACACTAAACACTAAACCAAAAACCCTAAACACTAAACCCAAAACCCTAACTCTAAATCGTAAACCCTAAACCCTAAAACCTAAACCCTAAATGCTAAACCCAAAATCCTAAACCCTAAACCCTGAACCCAAAAACCTAAAAACTAAACCTTAAACAGTAAACCCAAAAACCCAAACCCTAAATCGAAAACCCTAAACCCTAAACCCTAAGCCCTAAACCCTAAACTCTAAACCTTAAACCCTAAACCCTAAACCCTAGACCCCAAAAACCCTAAACACCAAATCCTAAACCCCAACCCAAAAGCCTAGCCCCAAACCCTAAACCCTAAACCCAAAACCCTAAACCCTAAACCCTAAAACCCTAAACCCTAAACCTTAAACCCTAAACATCATAACCCTGAACCCTATAACCCTAAACCCTAAACCCTAAACCCTAAACCTCAAACCAAAAAATCCTAAACCCTAAACCCTAAGCCATAAACCTTAAACCCAAACCCTTAAACCCTAAACCCTAAAAACTGAACCCTAAGGCCTAACTCTAAACCCTAGACCCTAGACCCTAAACCCTATACCTAAAACCTAAACCCTAAAACCTAAACACCAAAACTCTAAACCATAAACCCTAAAACCAAAACACTAAAACCAAAACCCCAAACCAAAAATACTAAACACTAAACCATAAAAATTAAACCCCAAAACCCTAAACCCTAAACACGAAAACCTAAACCCTAAAACCTAAACAACTAAAGCCAAAACTCTAAACCTAAACCCCAAAACCTAAACAAAAAACACTAAACCCTTACTAGAAACCCAAAACCGTAAACCCTAAACCCCAAACCTTAAACCGTAAACCACAAACCCTAGACCCCAAAAACCCTAAACGCTAAACCATAAACCCTAACCCAAAACCCTAGCCCCAACCCCTAAACCCTAAACCCGAAACCCTAATCCCTAAACCTCATAACCTTAAACCATAAACCCAATACCCTAAGCACTAAACCCTAAGCCCAAAACCCTAAACCCTAAACCCTAAACCATAAATACTAAATACTAAACCCTAAACCCTAAACCCTAAACCCTAAACCCTAAAACCTAAAAGCTAAAACGTCAACACCAAAACTTGAAACCCTAAACCAAAAACACTAAACCCAAACTCTAAACTTTAGAACCCTAAACCCTAAACCCTAAACCCTAGACCTTAAAAATCCTAAACCCTAAACCCTTAACCCTAAACCCTAAAACCTAAATCCTAAAACCTAAACACCTACACCCTAAACCCTAAACCTTAAAACCAAAACCCTAAAACCTAAACCCTAAACTGTAAACCCTAAACCCTAAATGCTAAATAATAAACCCTAAACCTTGAACCCCAAACCCTAAACCCTAAAGCCTAAAGCCTAAACCCTATACCCTAAAAACCCTATACCCTAAACCCTAAATCGTAACCCCAAACCCTAACCTCAAACCCTAAACCGTAAACCCTAAACTTAATAACCCTAAACCCTAAACCATAAACCTAAAACCCAAATACTTAAACTGTAAACCATAAACCCTAAACCCTAGCTCCAAAACCCTAAACGCTAAATACTAAAAACTAAACCACAAACCCTAAAACCCAAAACCCAAAACCCTTAATCCTAAACCCTAAAACCTAAACACAAAAACAAAAGCACATAAACCCTAAACCCTAAACCTTAAACCCTAAGCACTAAACACTAACCCCAAAACCCTAACCCTAAACCCTAAAACCCTAAACCCTCAAACACTAAACTCTAAACCCTAAAACCCTAAACCCTAATCCCTAAATCAAACTTTAAACTGTAAACCCTAAACCCTAAACCCTAAACCGAAAAACCTAAACCCGAAAACCTAAACACCTAAACCCTAAACCCTAAGTCGTAAACCCTAAACCCTAAAAACAAAACCCTAAACCCTAGCTCTAAACCATAAAACCAAAAACCCCAAACCCAAAACCCTCAACCCTAAACCCTAAACCCTAAACCCTAAACCCTAAACCCTAGACCCTAGACCAAAAAAACCCTAAACAATAAACCCAAAACCTTAAACCCTATACCCTAAACCCTAAAACCAAAACACCTAAACACTAAACCATAAACCCTAAACCATAAACACAAAACCCTAAACCGTAACCTAAATCCCTAAACCTTAAACCCAAAAACCCTAAACCCTAAAACACTAAACTCTAAACCCTAAAACCCTAAACCCTAAACACTAATCCCTAAATCCAAAATGTTAAACTATAAACCCCAAACACCTAGACCCTAAACATTAAACCCTAATCCCTAAACCCTACACACAAAACCCCAAAGCCTAACTCTAAACCCTAAAACCCTAAACCACAAACCCTAAAACCCTAAACCCTAAACCCTAGACCCTAGTACAAAAAAACCATAAAACCTAAACCCTAAAGACTAAACACCTGAACCCTAAACACCAAACCCTAAAACCGAAACCCTAAAACCTAAACCCTAAACCCTAAGCACTAAACCCTAAACCCAAAACCCAAAACCCTTAAACCTAAACCTCAAAACCCTAAACCCTAAACCCAAAACCCAAAAACCTAAACACCCAAACCCTAAACCCAAAACCTTAAACCCTAAACACTAAACACCAAACCCTATACCCTAACCCAAAACTCTAAACCTTAAACCGCAAACCCTAAACCTTAAACCCTAAACCCTAAGTCGTAGACCCCAAAAACCCTAAATGATAAACCCCAAACCATAACCGAAAACCCTAGCCCCAACCCCAAAACCCTAAACCCTAAACCCTAAGCCCAAAACCCTAAACCCTAAACCCTAAACCCTAAACCCTAAATCCTAAATCCAAAACCCTAAACCCAAAACCCTAAACCCTAAACTCTAAAACTTAAACCCTAAAACCTAAACACCTAAACCCTAAACCCTAAATGCTAAACCCTAAACCCAAAACCCTAAACCCTCAACACTAAACCCTAAAACCTAAGCCCTAAACCCTAAACACCTTAACCCAAAACACAAAACCCTAAACCTTAAATCCCAAACCCAAAACCCTAAACCCTAAATCCAAAACCCTAAACCCAAAACCCTAAACCCTAAAACTTAAACCAAAAAACTTATACACCTAAACCCTAAACCTTAAAACCTAAACCCTAAACGTTAACGCTAAACCCTAAACCCCAAACACTAAACGATAAACCCTAAATCCTAAACCCTAGTCCCTAAACCCTAAAACCTAAACCCTAAACCCTAAACCCTAAATCAAAAACACTAAAACATAAACCCTAAACCCTAAACCCTGAACACTAAACCTCAACCTCAAACATTAAAACCAAAACCCTAAACCCTAACCGTAACACCTAAACCCAAAACCCTAGACCCAAAACCCTAAACCCTGGTCCCTAAACACTAAACAATAAACCCAAGACCCAAAATCCTAAACCCTAAACCCTAAACCATAAACCCTAAACCCTGAACCCTAAACACTAAACCCTGAACACTAACTCCAAACCGTAAACCCTAAACCCTAAACCCTGAACCTTTTTTCCTAAACCCTAAAACCTAAACACCTAAACCCTAAACCATAAACCCTAAATCAAAAACCCTAAACCCTAAACCTTAAAACCCTAAACCCTAAAACCCAAAACCCTATACCCTAATCCCTAAATCTAAAATCGTAAACTCTAAACCCTAAACCCTAAAACCTAAAACCCAAACCCCAAACTCTAAACCCTAAACACAAAACCCTCAACCGTAACTCTAAGCCCTAAAACCCTAAACCTTAAACGCTAAACCCTAAAAACTAAGGCCAACACCCTAACACTAAACCCTAAACCCAAAACCTAAAAACCCTAAACCCTAAACCGTAACTCTAAATCGTAAACCCAAAACCTTTTTTACAAAACCCTAAAACCTAAACACCTAAACCCTAAAGCCTAAACCCTAAATCCAAAACCCTAAAGCCTAAACCCTAAACACTAAACCCAAAACCCTAAGCCCTAAAACAAGGACCCTAAAACCTAAACCCTAAACCCTAAACCCTAAACCAAAAACCCTATAAACCTAAATCCTAAAAGCCTAAACCCTAAACCCTAAACCCTAAACCCTAAAACCCTAATCCCTAAACCCTAAGCCCTAAACCCTAAATCCTAAACCTTAAACCCAAAACCTAAAACCCTAAACACTAAACACTAAACACTAAACTGTAAATGGTAAACCCTAAACCCTAAAACAAAAACCATAAATTGAAAACCCAAAACCCAAAACCCTAAACCTTAAAACCCAAACCCTAAAACCTAAACATCAAAACCCCAAACCCAATACCCTAAACCCTAAACCCTAAACCCTAATCCCTAAACCTCAAACCCTAAACCCTAAACCCTAAACCCTAAACCCTAGACCCTAAAAACCCTAAACCCTAAACCCTAAACCCAAACCGTAAACCTTAAACCCTAAACCCTACATAACCCTAAACCCAAAACCCAAAAACCCAAAACTCTTAACCCTAAACCCTAAAAAACTAAACCCTAAACCCTAAATCCAAAAACCCAAACCGTAAACCCTATAACCCTAAACCGTAAATCCTAAACCCTAAACGCTAAACCCTAAAAAATAAAAAATAAAACCCTAAACACTAAACATTAAACCCTAAACCCTAAACCCTAATGCCTAAACCCTAAACCCTGAATACTAAACACTAAACCCTAAACCCTAAACCCTAAACCCCAAACCCTAAAAGCAAAACCCTAAAACCCAAACACCTAAACCCAAACCCTAAACCCTAATTCCAAAACCCTAAACCCTAAAACGTAAACCCTAGAACCCTAGAACCCTACCCTAAACCCTAAACTCTAAGCCCTAAACCCTAAACCCTAAATACTAAGCCCTAAATCCTACACCTTAAACCCTATACCCAGAACCTGAAAGCAAAAACCCAAACCCTAATTACTAAACACTAAACCCTAAACCCTAAACCCTAAATCCAAAACCATAAACCCTAAACCCCAAATAGTAAATTGTAAACCGTAAATTCTAAAAACTAAACCCTAAAACCTAAACACCTAAACCTTAAACCCTAAACCCCAAACCCTAAACACTAAACCCTAAACCCTAACACTAAACCCTAAAACCCTAAACCTGAACATTAAACCCCAAACCCTAAAACCCTAAACCTTAAACCACAAACTCTAAATCCAAATCCCTAACCCTAAATCGTAAACCCTAAACCCCAAACCCTAAAACCAAAACCCTAAAACATAAACGCCTAAACCGAAACCCTAAACCCTAAACCCTAAACCCAAAACCCTACACACTAAACCATAAACCAAAAACCTGAAACCCTAAACCCTAAACCCCAAACCCTAACCCTAATCCGTAAACCCTGGTCCCTAAACATTATACAATAAACCTAAGACCCTAAACCCTAAACCCCAAACCCTAAACCCTATCTCATAAACCCTAAACCCTAAACCATAAACCCTAATCCCTAACCATAAGCCCTAAACCCAAAATCCAAAACCCTAAATCATAAACCCCAAACCTTCAACAGAAAACCCTAATACCCTAAACCCTAAACCATAAACCCTAAACCCTAAACCGTAAACCCTAAACACTAAACCCAAACCCTAAATCCTAACCTTTAAACTGTAAAACCCCAAACCCTAAAACACTAAACCTTAAACCTTAAAACCCTAAACCCTAAATTCAAAACCTTAAACTCTAAACCCTAAACCCCAAACCCAGAAACCTAAACCCAAAAATCTACACACGTAAACCCTAAACCCTAAACCCTAAACTTGAAACCCTAAACAATAAACACTAAACCACAAACCCTAAACACTAAACCCTAAACCCTAACCCCTAAACCCTAGCTCTAAACCCTAAACCCTAAAACCTAAACCCTAAACCCTAAATCCAACACCCTAAACCCTAAACTCTAAAACCTAAACACTAAACCTTAAACTGTAAACACTAAACCCTAAACCCTAAACCCTAAACCCTAACCCCAAACCCTAAACACTAAACCCTAAACTCTAAACCCTATACCCTATACCCAAAAAACCCTAAACTCTACAAACTAAATCGCAACCCAAAACCCTAACCCCAAACCCAAAACACTAAACCCGAAACTCTAAACCCTGAACCCTTTAACCAAAACCCAAAACCCTAAACCCTAAACTCAAAACCTAAAACCCTAAACACTAAACCCTAAATATTAAACACTAAATCGTAAACCCGAAGTCCTAAATTCAAAATAAAAAACCCTAAACCCTAAACCATAAACTCTAAGCCCTAAACATTGAATTAAAAACCCTAAAACCTAAACATCTAAAACAAAACCTTAAACCCTAAGCCCAAAACCCTAACTGTAAACCCTAAACCCTAAACCCTACACACTAAACCCTAAACAGTAGACCCAAGAAACTAAACCCTAAACCCTAAACCCTAACACCTAAACCCTATACCCTAAACCCTAACCCCTAACCCTAAACCCTAAATCCCAAACCATAGACCCTAAACCCTGAACCCTAAACCCTAAACCCTAAACCCTAAAACCTAAACACCTACACCCTAAATACAAAACCCTAAACCCTAAATCCCAAACCCAAATTCCTAAACCCTAAATCCAAAACCCTAAACCCTAAAGCCAAAACCCTAAACCGTACAACCTAAACCCAAAAACCTATACACCTAAACCCTAAACCCTAAACCCTAAACCCTAAACCCGAAACCATAAACCCTAAGCACTAAACCCTAACGCTAAACCCTAAACCGCAAACACTAAACCCTAAACCCTAAATCCTAACCCTAGTCCCTAAAACCTAAAACGTAAACACTAAACCCTAAATCGTATCCCCTAAAGCCTAAACCCTAAATCCACAACACTAAAACCAAAACCCTAAACCCCAAACCCTGAACCGTAAACCCTAACCCCAAACAGTAAAACCAAAACCCTAAACCCTAACTGTAACCCCTAAACCCAAAACCCTAAACCTTGGTCCCTAAACACTAAACAATAAACCCAAGACCCTAAATCCTAAACCCTAAACCCTAACCCCTAAACCCTAAACCCTAAATCCTAAACCCTAAACCCTAATCCCTAACCCTACACCCAAAACCCTAAATCCTAAACCCTAAACCCTGAACCTAAAAACCTAAACATTAAACCTTAAACAGTAAACCCAAAAACCCAAACCCTAAATCGAAAACTCTAAACCCTAAACCCTAAACCCCTAAACCCTAAACCCTAAACTCTAAACCTTAAACCTTAAACCCTAAACATTATAACCCTAAACCCTTTAACCCTAAACCCTAAACCCTAAACCTCAAACCCTAAACCCTAAACCCTAAACCTTAAACCCAAAAATACTAAACCCTAAGCCGTAAACCTTAAACCAAAAACCTTAAACCCAAAACCCTAAACCCAAAACACCTAAACACTGAACCCTAAGCCCTAACTCTAAACCCTAAAACCCTAAGCCCTCAACGCTAAACCCTAAACCCTAGACCCTAGACCCTAAACCCTCACCCCTAAACCCTAAAACCTAAACAGCTGAACCCTAAACCCTAAACCCTAAAATGAAACACTAAAACCTAAACCCTAAACCCAAAATACTAAACACTAAACCTTAAACCCCAAACCCTAAAAACTAAACCCCGAAACCCTAAACCCTAAACCCTAAACCCTAAACCCTAAAACCTAAACACCTAAACCCAAAACCCAAAACCCTAAACCCTAAAACCTAAACCAAAAACACTAAACCCTAAACCCTTACCAGAAACCCTAAACCCTATATCGAAAACTCTAAACCTTAAACCCTCAACCATAAACCACAAACCCCAAAAACCCTAAGTGCTAAACCATAAACCCTAACCCAAAACCCTAGCCCTAACCCCTAAACCCTAAACCCGAAACCTTAAAATCAAAACCCTAAAACCTAAACCCTAAACCCATAAATACTAAGCACTAAAACCTAAACCATGAACCCTAAACCCAAAACCCAAAACCCAAAACCTTAAAGCTTAAAGCCTAAACCCTATACCCTAAAAACCCTATACCCTAAACCCAAAATCGTAACCCCAAACCCTAACACAAAACCCTAAACCTAATAACCCTAAATCCTAAACCCTAAACCGTAAACCTAGAACCCTAATACTTAAACTGTAAACCATAAACCCTAAACCCTTGCCCCAAAACCCTAAACGCTAAATACTTAACACTAAACCATAAACCCTAAAACCGAAACCCTAAACCCAAAACCATAAACCCTAAACCCTAAACCCTAAATCCTAAACCCTAAACCCTAAAAATTTAACCAAAAACACTAAGCCCTAAACCCTTACCAGAAACCCTAAACCCTAAACCGAAAACCCCAAACCTTAAACCCTAAACCATAAACCGCAGACCCCAAAACCCTAAATGCTAAACCATAAACCCTAACCCAAAACCATAGCCCTAACCCCAAAACCCTAAACCCGAAACCTTAAAATCAAAACCCTAAAAACTAAACCCTAAACCCATAAATACTAAGCACTAAAACCTACACCCTGAACCCTAAACCCTAAACCCAAAACCCTAAACCTTAAAGCCTAAAGCCTAAACCTTATACCCTAAAAACCCTATTCCCTAAACCCAAAATAGTAACCCCAAACCCTAACACAAAACCCTAAACCTTAAATCCAAAACCTAATAACGCTAAATCCTAAACCCTAAACCGTAAACCTAGAACCCTAATACTTAAACTGTAAACCATAAACCCTAAACTCTTTCCCCAAAACCCTAAACGTTAAACACTTAACACTAAACCGTAAACCCTAAACCCAAAACCCTAAACCCTAAATGCTAAAACCTAAACACTAAAACAAAAGCACCTAAAAACCTAAACCCTAAACCCTAAACCCTAAGCACTAAACATAACCCCAAAACCCTAACCCTAAACCCTAAACCCTAATCCCTAAATAAAATTTAAACCCTAAACCCTAAACCCTAAACCTAAAAACCTAAACCCTAAAACCTAAACACCTAAACCCTAAACTCTAAATCTTAAACCCTAAACCCTAAACACAAAACCCTAAACCCTAACTCTAAACCCTAAAACCCAAAACCCCAAACCCTAGACCCTAGACCCTAGACCTAAAAAATCCTAAACAATAAAACCTAAACCATAAACCCTATACCCTAAACCCTAAAACCTAAACACCTAGACACTAAACCATAAACCCTATACCATAAACACTAAACCCTAAACCATAAAACACTAAACCCTAAACACAAAACGCTAAAGCCTAACTCTAAACCCTAAAGCCCTAAACCCGAAACCCTAAAACTCTAAACCCTAAATCCTAGACCCTAGACAAAAAAAACCTTAAACCCTAAACCATAAAACGTAAACCCTAAAGCCTAAACACCTAAACACTAAACACTAAACCCTAAAACAAAAACCCTAAAACCTAAACCCTAAACCCACAGCACTAAACTCTAAACCTAAAACCCTAAACCCAAAAACCTAAACCCCAAAACCCAAAACCCTAAACCCTAAACCCAAAAAAGTTAAATTTTAAAACCTAAAAACCCAAACCCTAAACCCTAAACCCTAAACCTTAAACCTTAAACCCTAAACACTAAACACTAAACCCTATACCCTAACCCGGAACCCTAAACTTTAAACCCTAAACCCTAAGCCCTAGACCCCAAAACCCTAAACAATAAACCCCAAACCTTAACCCAAAACCCTAGCCCCAACCCCTAAACCCTAAACCCTAAACCCTAAACCCTAAACCTTAAACCCTAAATCCTAAATCTAAAACCCTAAACCCTAAACCCTAAACCCTAAAACTTAAACCCTAAAACCTAAACACCCAAACCCTAAACCCTAAACCCTAAATCATAAACCCTAAACAAAAAATTCTAAACACTAACTCTAAACCCTAACCCCCTAGACCTTAAAAACCCAAAACCCAAAACCCAAAACACTAAAACCTAAACCCTAAAACAAAAACACTTAAACCCTAAATCCTAGACCCCAAAACCAAAACCCTAAACCCTAAATACTAAACACTAAACCCCAAACCTTAAACCCTAAACCCCAAAACCCTAAACCCCAAACCCTAAACTATAAACCCTAAAACCTGAACCACAAAACCTGAACACCTAGACCCTAAACCCTAAACCCTAAACCTTAAACCCTAAACCCTAAGCACTACACCCTAAACCCTAACCTTAAAACCTAAACCCTAAACCCTAAACCCTTAACCTAAAACCCTAAACCCTAAACCCTAAACCCCAAAAACCTCAAACGCTAAACCCTAAACCATAACCCAAAACCTAGGCCCAAACCCTGAACCCTAAACCCAAAACCCTAAACACGATAACCTTAAACCCAAAACCATAAAGCCTAAACCCTAAACCCTAAACCCTAAACTCTATAACCCTAAACCCTAAACCCCAAACCCTAAAACCCTAAAACCCAAACCCTAAGCACTAACCTCAAAACCCAAAACTTTATGCCCAAAATCCTAAACCCTAAACCTAAACTTTAAATACTAAACACTAAACCGTAAATCGTAAATCATAAACCCTAAAACCCTAAACCCTAAACAAAAAACCTTAAATCCAAAATACTTAACCCTAAACCCTAAACCCTAGACCCTAAACCGTAAAACCTAAACCCTAAAACCTAAACAACCAAACCCCAAACCCTAAACCCAAAACAAAAAAACCCAAAACCCTAATCCCTAATCCCTAACCCTAAACCTAAACCCTAAATCAAAAACCCTAAACCCTATACCCTAAACCCTAAACCCTAAACCCTAAACCTGAAAACGTAAACCCTAAACAATATACCTTAGACCTTAAAAACTCAAAACCCGAAACCCTAAACCCTAAAACCTAAACCCTAAAACCTAAACATCTAAACCCCAAACCCTAAACCTTAAAACCAAAACCCTAAAACCTAAACCCTAAACCCTAAATACTAAATGCCAGACCCTAAACACTAAACCCTAAACCCCAAAATCCTAAACCCTCAACTCTAAACCCCAAAACCAAAAAACCTAAACCCTAAACCCTAAACACTAAACCCTAAACCCTAACCCTAAACCCTAAACTCTAAACCCTAATCCTTAAACCCTAAACCCTAAACTCTAGACCTCAAAATCCCTAAGCGCTAAATCCCAAACCCTAACCCAAAAACCTAGCCCCAAACCCCAAACCCTAAACCCTAAACCTTAAAACCCTAAACCAAAAACCTTAAATCTTAAACCCGATAACCCTAAACCCTATAACCCAAAACCCTAAAGCCTAAAGCCTAAAGCCTAAAACCCTAAACCCTAAACCCTGAGCCCTAAACCCTAAACAAAAAACCTTAAGCCCAAAACCCTAAACACTAAACCCTAAACCCTAAGTACTAAACACTAAACCGTAAATCGTTAAATAAACCCTCAAACCCAAAACCCTAAACTCAAAACCCTAAATCAAAAACTCTAACCCCAAACCCTAAACCCTAAAACCCTAAACCCTAAAACACTAAACCCTAAACCATAAAACCGTAAACCCTAAACCCTAAACCCTAAATCCAAAGCCCAAAACCCTAAACCCTAAACACTAAACCCTAAACCAAAAAACCTAAACACCTAAGCCCTAAACCCTAAACCCTAATCCCGAAATCTAAAATCGTAAACCCCAAACCCTAAACACAAAACCCAAAACCCAAAACCCAAAACCCTATACCCTAAAACCTATACCCAAAAACCATAAACCCTAAACCCTAAACCCTAAACCCTAAACCCTAACCACTAAGCACTAAACCCTAACTCTAAATCGTAAACTGTCAACCGTAAACCCTAAACCCTAAACCCTATTTCTTAAACCCTAAAACCTAAACACCTAAACCCTAAAACCAAAACCTTAAATCCATAACCCAAAATCCTAAACCCTAAACACTAAACCCTAAACCTTAAACCCTAAAACCAAGACTATAAAACCTTAACCCTAAACCCTAAACCCAAAACCCTATGACCCTAAATTCTAAAACCCTAAACCCCAAACCCAAAATCCTAAACCCTAAAACCCTAAACCCTAAACCCCAAATCCCAAACCTTAAACTCGAAAACAAAAATCGTAAACCCTAAAACCTAAACATCAAAACCCCAAACCCAATTCCCTAAACCCTAAACCCTAACCCTAATCCCTAAAACTCAAACCCTAAACCCTAGACCCTAAGAAACCTAAACCCTAAACCGAAAGAGCAAACTGTAAACCTTAAGCCCTAACCCTTATAACCCTAAACCCGAAACCCAAAAACCCTAAACCCTAAACCCTAAACCGTAAAACACTAAACGTTAAACCCAAAACCCTAAATCCAAAGCCCTAAAATGTAAACCCTAAACCCTATAACCCTAAACACTAAACCCTAAACCCTAAACGCTAAACCCTAAACATAAAGCCCTAAACCCTAAACCCTAAACCCTAAACCTTAAACCATAAACCCAAAACCCTAAAGCCCAAACCCTAAACCCGAATACTAAACACAAAACCCTAAACGCCAAACCCTAAACCCTAAACCCCAAATCATAAAACCAAAACCCTAAAACCCAAACTCCTAAACCCAAACCCTAAACCCCAAACCATAAACCCTAAATCATGAACACTAAACCCAAAAATTTAAAACCCAAACACTAAACCCTAGAACCCTAACCCTAAACCCTCAACTCTAAACCCTTAACCCTAAACACTAAGCCCTATACCCTAAACCTTAAACACTAAACCCAGAACCCTAAAACCAAAACCCAAAACCCTAAATACTAAACACTAAACTTCAAACCCTAAACCCTAAATCCAAAACCATAAAACCCTAAACCCTAAACCCTAACCCCTAAATCCAAAACTCTAAATCCCAAACACTAAACCCTAAACCCTAAAACCTAAACCCAAAAACCTAAACACGTACACCCTAAACCCTAAACCCTAGACCTTAAACACTGAACCAAAAACCCTAAACACTAAACCGTAAACCCGAACTCTAAACCCTAAACCCTAAACCCTAAACCCTAAACCCAAAACCCTAAATCTTAAATCGTAAAACCTGAACTCTAAAACCAAAACACTAAACCTTAAATCGTAAACACTAAACCCTAAGCCCTAAATCCAAAACCCTAAACCCTAAACCCTAAACCCTAAACCCTAAACCCTAACCGCAAACCCTAAATCCTAAACCCTAAATCCAAAACCCTAGGCCCTAAACCCTAAAGCCTAAACCTTAAACCCAAAACCCAAAACCTAAAACCCTAAACCCTAAACCCCCTAAGCTTTATACCCCAAATCCAAAACCTAAAACCCTAAACCATAAACCCTAAGCCCTAAACACTAAAACCAAAACCCGAAAACCTAAACACCTAAAACAAAACTCTAAACCCTAAACCATAAACCCTAAACCCTAAACCCTAAACCCTGGTTGCTAAACACTAAACAATAAACCCAAGACACTAAACCCTAAACCCTAAACCACAAGCCATAAGCCCTAAACCCAAAAACCTAAACCCTAAACCCTAATCCCTAACCCAAAACCCTAAACCCTAAACCCAACACCCTAGAACCTAAACCCTAAACCCAAAACCCTAAACCCTAAACACTAAACCCTAAACCCCAAACCCAAAACCCTAAACCCTAAATCCAAATCCCTAAACCCTAAACCCAAAACCCGAAACCCTACAACCCTAAACCCAAAAACCTATACACCTAAACCCTAAACCTTAAACCTTAAACCCTAAACCCTAAAACATAAATCCTAAACACAAAACCCTAAACCCCAACGCTAAACCCTAAATCCTAAATACTAAACCCTAAACCCTAAGTCCTAAACCCTAGTCCCTAAACCCTAAAACCTAAACACTGAACCCTAAACGTAAGCCCTAAACCCTAAACCCTAAATCAAAATCACTAAACCCTAAACCCTAAACCCTAAACCCTAAACCCTAACCCCAAACATTAAAACCTAAACCCTAAACCCTAAACCCTAAACCCAAATCGTAACCCTTAAACCCTAAACCCTAAACCCTCGTCCCTAAACACTAAACAATAAACCCAAGACCCTAAATCCTAAACCCTAAACCCTAATCCCTAACCCTAAACCCTAAACACTAAATTCAAAACCCTAAAACCTAAACCACAAACTTTAAACCCTAAACCCTAAACCTTAAAACCTAAACACCTAAACCCTAAACCCTAAACACCAAACTCTGAACCTTAACTCTAAACTCTAAACCCTAAACCTTAAACCCTAAAACCTAAAACCTAAAACTATAAACCGTAAACCCTAAACCCTATACACAAAACTTTAAACCCGAAACCCTAAACCTTAAACCCTAAAACCTAAACCCAAAAACCTAAACACCCATACCTTAATCCCTAAACCATAAACCCTAAACCCTAGTCCTTAAACCCTAAACCATAAAACCTAAACCCAAAAACCTAAACACGTAAACCCTAAACCCTAAACCCTAAACCCTGAACACTAAACCACAAACCCGAAACACTAAACCCTAAACCGTAACTCTAAACCATAAACTGTAACCCTAAACCCTAAACCCTAATTGCTAAACCCTAAATCCTAAACCCCAAACCTTCAACCCTAAAACCTAAACATTAAACCTTAAATTGTAAACCGTAAACTGTAAACCCTAAATCGAAAACACTAAACCCAAAACCCTAAGCCCTAAACCATAACCCCAAAGCCCTAGACCCTACCCCCAAACCCTAAACCCTATACCCTAAACCTTATACCCTATACCCTAAAAACCCTAAACTCTAAAAATTAAATCATAACCCTAAAGCCTAACCCAAAACCCTAAGTCCTAAACCCAAAACCTTTAACCCTAAACCCTATAAACCTAGACCCTAAACCCTAAACCCAGAGCCCTAAACCCTAAACCCTAAATCCTAAACCCAAAACCTAAAACGTAAACCTTAAAACCTCAAACCTAAATCCAAAACCCTAAACCCTAAACCCTAAAACCTACACCCAAAAACCTAAACACCTAAACCGTAAACCCTAAACCTTAAACTGTAAACCATAAACCCTAAACACTAAACCCTATACCCTGAACCCAAAATCCTAAACCCTAGAGCCTAAACCCTAGTCCCTTAACCCTAAACCCTAAATCCTAAACCATAAAACCTAAACCTTAGTCCCTTAACCGTAAACCCAAAAATCTAAACCCAAAAACCTAAACACGTAAACCCTAAACCACAAACCCTAAACCCAAAACCCAAAACCCTAAACACTAAACCATAAACCCTAACGTTAAACCCTAAACTCCAAACCCTAAACCCTAAACCCTAAACCCTAAAACCTAGACCGAAAAATTTAAACACGTAAACCCAAAACCCAAAACCCAAAACCATAAACAAAAAAACCTAAACACCTAGACCCTAAACCCTAAACCCAAAAACCAAAACACATAAACCTTCAACCCTAAACCCTAAACCCTACACCCTAAAACCTAAACCCGAAATCCTAAACCCTAACCCTAAATCCAAAACCCTAAACCCTAAACCCTAAAAGCTAAACCCAAAAACCCAAACACTTAAAACTGTACAACCCTAAACCCTAAACCCTAAACCATAAACCATAAACTCTAAAACCCTAAAACCCTAAACCCTAACCCTAGCACACAAACAAGCAAACCTAAACCACTAAAACCCTAAAACCCAAATCGTAACCCCTAAACCCTAAACCCTAAACCCTCATGCCTTAAACACACTAAAGAAATAAACCCACAGACCCATATCCTAAACCCTAAACCCTTATCCTAAACCCTAAACCCTAAAACCTAAACAATAAACTGTATAAAACCCCGAAACCCGAAACCCTAAAACCAAACACCCGTAAACCCTAAACACCAACAACCCTAAACCCTAAACACTAAACCCTAAACAATAAACTCTAAACCCTAACTCTAAACTCTAAAACCCTAAACCCTAAACCCTAAAACCTACCTAAAACCTTAAAACCATAAACCCTAAACCCTCCCCCCTAATTCAAAACTTTTAAACCCGAAACCCTAAACCCTAAAGCAGATAAAAACGAA
>NW_026652070.1:0-48498 GCF_029873635.1 Malania oleifera
TAGGGTCTCGAGTTTAGGGTTTAGGGTTTGTGGTTAGGGTTTGGGGTTAGGGTTTGAAGTTAAGGTTTGGGGTTAGGGTTTTGGCTTTAGGGTTTAGGGTTTTTAGGGTCAATGGTTTAGGGTTTAGGGTTTGTGGTTTAGGGTTTCGGGTTAAGGTTTAAGGTTTAGGTTTTAGCGTTTAGAGTTTAGCATTGAGGGTTTAGGGTTTAGGGTTTAGGTGTTTAGGTTTTAAGGTTTAGGCTTTAGGGTTTAAGGTGTAGGGTTTAGGGTTTAGGGTTTAGGGTTTCGGGTTAAAGGTTTAGAGGTAGGTGTTTAGATTTTAGGGTTTATGTTTTAGGGTTTAGGGTTTTTGTTTTGGGTTTTGGGTTTAGGATTTTAGGGTTTAGGGTTTAGGGTTTAGGGTTTATGGTTTAGTGTTTAGTGCTTGGTATTTAGGATTTAGGGTTTGGGGTTTAGGGTTTTGGTTTAAGGGTTTATGGTTTAGGGCATAGGGTTTAAGGTTTTAGGGTTTAGGGTTTAGGGTTTTGGGTTTTGGGTTTTGAGTTTAGGGTTTTGGGTTTAGAGTTTAGGGCTTGGGGCTTAGGGTTTAGCGTCTAGGGTTTTAGGTTTTATGGTATAGGGTTTAGGGTTTAGGGTTATATGGTTTAGGGTTTAGGGTTTATGGTTTCGAGTTTAGGGTTTTGGGTCTGGGGTTAGGGTTTGGGGTAAGGGTTTAGAGTTTAGGGTTTAGGATTTCTAGGGTCTCGGGTTTAGGGTTTAGGGTTTAGGCTGGGGTTTAGGGTTTGGGGTTTAGTGTTTAGGTTTTAGGGTTGTGGATTTTTGGTCTAGGGTTTAGGGTTTAGGTGTTTAGGTTTTAAGGTTTTGGTTATAGGTTTTAGGGTTTTGGGTTTAGGTTTAGGGTTTAGGGTTTAGGGTTTAGGGTTTGGGTGTTTAGGTTTTATGGTTTAGGGTTTATGGTTTTGGGTTAGCGTTTAGGGTTTACGGTTTTGGGTTTAGGGGTTTTAGAGTCTATGGTTTAGGGTTTAGGGTTTACTGTTTAGGGTTAGGGTTTAGGGTTTACTGTTTATGGTTAGACGGTGGTCTAGGGTTTTGGGTTTTGGGTTTTGGTTTAGTGTTTAGGGTTTAGGGTTTTTGGTTTTGGGTTTTTAGGGTTTTGGGTTTAGGCTTAGGGCGTAGGGTTTAGGGTTTAGGGTTTGGGGTTGGGGTCTGGGATTAGGTTTTTGGGTTTAGGGTTTAGGGTTTAGGGCTTAGGATTTAAGGTTTGGGGGTTAGGGTTTAGAGTTTAAGGTTTAGGGTTTAGGGTTAGGGTTTAGGGTTTAGGGTTTAGGGTTTTGGGCTTAGGGTTTAGCGTTTTAGGGTTTAAGGTTTAGTGGTATGGTTAGGGTTTAGCGCTTAGGGTTTTGGGTTTAGTGCTATGGCTTGGTTTTAAGGTTTCGGGTTTTGGGTTTAGGGTTTGGGGTTTGGGTTGGGGGTTTAGTGTTTTGGGTTTACGATTTTTGGTTTAGGGTTTTGGGCATAGCGTTTATGGTTAAGGGTATAGGGTTTAGGGTTTAGGGTTTGTGTTTAGTGTTTATGGTTTCGGGTTTAGGTTTTAGGGTTTAGGGGTTAGTGTTTAGGGCTTAGGGTTTTAGGTTTAGGGTTTAGGGTTTATGGCTTAGGGGTTAGGGTTTAAGAGTTTAGGGTTTAATGCTATGGTTTAAGGTTTAGGGCTTAGGGTTTAGGGTTTAGGGTTTAGGGTTTAGGGTTTTGGGTTAGGGTTTAGTGTTTAGGGTTTAGGGTTTAGGTTTAGGGTTTTGGGTTTAGGGCTTAGGGTTTAGGGCATAGGGGTTAGGGCTTTAGGGTTTGGGGGTTAAGGTTTTAGGTTTTAGGGTTTAGGTTTTATGTTTTAGGGTTTAGGGTTTTGGGTTTAGGGTTTAGGGTTTAGGGTTTAGGTGTTTATATTTAGGGTTTAGGTTTTAGGGTTTATGGTTTAGGGTTTGGGGTTAGGGTTTAGGGTTTAGGGGTTTTAGGGTCTAGGGTTTAGGGTTTAGGGTTTTTAGGGTTTAGGGTTTGGGGTTAGGGTTTAGGGTTTAGTGTTTAGAGTTTAGCGTCTAGGGTTTCGAGTTTAGGGTTTAGGTGTTTAGGTTTTAGTATTAAGGTTTTAGGGTTTTCGGTTTAGGGATTAGAGTTTAGGGTTTAGGGTTTGGGGTTTTCAATTCCGGGTTTTGGGTTTTGGGTTTTGGGTTTTAGGGTTTAGGGTTTAGGGTTTGGGATTTGGGATTAGGTTTTAAGGTTTAGGGTTTTGGGTTTGGGGTTAGGGTTTGGGTTTAGGGTTTAGGGTTTAGTGTTTAGGGTTTTTAGGGTCTAGGGTTTAGGGTTTACGGTTTAAGGTAGGGTTTAGGGTTTTGGGTTTAGTGTTTAGGGTTTTGGGTCTAGGATTTAGGGTTTAGGTGTTTTGGTTTTAGGGTTTTTAGGGTCTAGGGTTTGTGGTTTTGGGTTTGGGGTTAGGGTTTAGGTAATTAAGTTTTAGAGATTAGGTTTTAGCGTTTAGGGTTTAGGGTTTAGGGTTCTGGATTTAGGGTTCAGGGTTTTGGGTTTAGGGTTTAGGGTTTGAGGTTAGGGTTTCGGGTTTGGGTTTTAGGTTTACGGTTTATGGTTTTTAGAGTCTAGGGTTTCAGGGTTAGCGTTTAGAGTGTAGGGTTTAGGGTTTGGGGTTAGGGTTTACGGTTTAGGGTTTAGTGTTTAGGGATTATGGTTTAGGTTTTAGGGTTAAATTTTTGGGTTTAGTGTGTATGTTTTAGGGTTTAGGGTTTAGGGTTTTAGGTTTTCTGGTTTATTTTTTAGGGTTTAGGGTTTGGGGTTTGGGGTTTAGGGTTTTTGGTTATTGGGTTTAGGGTTTCGGGTTTCGGGTTTTGGGTTTATGGTAAGGACTTGGGTTTAGGGTTTAGGGCTTAGGGTTTAGGTTTTTTAGGGTCTAGGGTTTTGCGTTTAGGGTTTAGGTTGGGGTTTAGGGTTTAGGGTTTAGGGTTTAGTGTTTAGGCTTTAGGGCACTGGGTTTTTGGGTTTAGGGTTTAGGTGTTTAGGTTTTAGGGTTTAGGTTTTGGGTTTTAGGGTTTAGGGTTTAGGGTTTAGGGTTTTTAGGGTCTAGGGTTTTGGGTATAGGGTTTAGGGCTTAGGGTTTAGGGTTTTGTCTTAAGGTTTAGGTTTTTTGGTTTAGGGTTTAGGGTTTAGGGTTTTGGATTACTGTTTGAGGTTTTGGGTTTTGTGTTTTTTGGGTTTCGAGTTTGGGGTTTACGGTTTAGGGTTTAAGGTGTGGGTTTTACGGTTTAGGGTTTAGGGTTTAGGGTATAGGACTTAGGGTTATAGGGTTCAGTGTTTAGGGTTTAGGGTTTTGTGTTAGGGTTTTGCGTTTTTGTTTAGGGTTTAGGGTTTTTAGGGTCTAGGGTTTAGGGTTTAGGGTTTAGGGTTTGGGGTTAGGGTTTAGGGTTTAGTGTTTAGTGTTTAAGGTTTTGGGTTTGGGGTTTTGGGTTTAGGGTTTAGCTTGTACGGTTTAGGTCTTTAGGTATTAGGGTTTAAATTTTTGGCTTTAGGGTTTAGGATTTGGGGTTTAGGGTTTAGTGTTTAGGGTTTTGGGTTTAGGTTTTATGGTATTAAGGTTTAGGGTTTAGGGTTATAGGGTTTAGGGTTCCGGGTTTATGGTTTAGGGTTTGAGGTTAGGGTTTAGGGTTTATGGTTAAGGGTTTAGGGTTTAGTGTTTGAGGTTTAGGGTCTATTGTTTCGGGTTTAGGGTTTAGGTGTTTCGGTTTTAGGGTTTAGGTTTTTTGGGTTTAGGATTTAGGGTTTAGGGTTTTGGATTTAGGGTTTAGGGTTTATGGTTTTGGGTTTTAGGGTTTAGGGTTTAGGGTTTTTGTTTTTAGGGTTTACGATTTTGGGTTTATGGTTTAGGGCTTAGGGTTTAGGGTTTCGTGTTATATGCTTTAGGGTTTAGGGTTTATGGTGTTGGGTTATGGTTAGGGTTTAGGGTTTAGGGTTTTTAGGTTCTAGGGTTTAGGGTTTTGGGTTTAGGGTTTAGGGTTGAGTGCTCATTGTTTAGGGTTTACGGTTTAGGGTTTACTTTTAAGGGTTTAGGGTTAGGGTTTTGGGTTTAAGGTTTAGGGTCTAGGGTTTAGAGCTTAGGGTTTAAGTATTAAACTTTAGGGTTTAGGGCCTAGGGTTTAAGGTTTTAGGGTTTTGGGTTTATTGCTTGGGTTTATAGTTTAGGGCTTAGGGTTTAGGGTTTAGGTTTTTAATTTTTGGTTTTAGGGTTTTGGGTTTAGTGTTTATGGTTTGGAGTTAGGGTTTGGGGTTAGGGTTTAGGGTTTAGGGTTTAGGGTTTAGGGTCTAGGATTCAGGGTTTAGGGTTTAGGGTTTAGGATTTAGGGGTTAGGGTTTAGGGTTTAGTGCTTAGGGTTTAGGGTTTACGATTTAGTGTTTAGGGTTTAGGTGTTTAGGTTTTAGGGTTTAGGTTTTAGGGTTTAGGATTTAGGGTTTTGGATTTTTTGTTTTGGGTTTTGGATTTAGGGTTTAGGGTTGAGGGTTTAGTGTTTAGTGTTTAGTATTTAGGGTTTAGGGTTTAGTGTGTAGTATTTAGGGTTTTGGGTTTTGGGTTTTTGGTTTAGGGTTTAAGGTTTAGGGTTTAGGGTTTACAGCTTAGGGGCTAGGGGTTAGGGTGTTGGGTTTAGGGTTTAGGATTGTAGGCTTTAGTGTTTAGGGTTTTGGGTTAGGGTTTTGGTTTAGCGTTTAGGGCTCGGGTTTAGGGTTTCGGGTTAGGGGTTTAGTTTAGGGTTTAGGTTTCGGGTTTAGGGTTTTTAGGGTCTTGGGTTTAGGGTTTAGTGTTTAGAGTTTAGGGTTTAGGGTTTAGGGTTTAAAGTTTGGGGTTTAGGGTTTAGGGTTTAAGGATTAAAGTTTAGGGTTTAGGGTTTTAGGGTTTTGGATTTAGTGGTTGGGTTTATAGTTTAGGGTTTAGGGTTTAGGGTTTTGTGTTTAGGTTTTTCATTTTTGGTTTTAGGGTTTAGGATTTAGGGTTTAGGGTTTAGGGTTTTAGGTTATAGGGTTTGGGGTTTAGGGTTTAGGGTTTTGGGTTTGGTGGTTTTGGTTTAAGGTTAGGGTTTGGGGTTAGGGTTGAGGATTTAGGGTTAGGGGTTAAGGTTTAGTGTTTAGGGTTTAGGTGTTTAGGTTTTATGGTTAATGTTTTAGGGTTTAGGATTTAGCGTTTTGGGTTTGGGTTTTTGGTTTTGGATTTAGGGTTAAGTGTTTTGGGTTTAGTGTTTAGTATTTAGGGTCTAGGGTTTTGGGTTTTGGATTTTGGGTTTTAGGTTTAGGGTTTATGGTTTAGGGCTTAGGGTTTAGGGTTTAGGGTTTATGTTTATAGGCTTTAGTGTTTAAGGTTTCGGATTTTGGGTTTAGGGTTTAGGGCTTTTAGGGTCTTGGGTTTAGGGTTTAGTGTTTAGAGTTTAGGGTTTAGGATTTAGGGTTTAAGGTTTGGTATTAGGGTCAGGGTTTAGGGTTTAGGATTTAGCGTTTAGGGTTTTTAGGGTCATAGGTTTACAGTTTATGGTTTAGGGTTTAGGGTTTAGGGTTTATGGTTTAGGGTTTAGGGTTTTGGGTTAGGGTTTCGGGTTTAGGGTTTAGGGTTTAGGGTTTTTAGGGTTTAGGGTTTAGGGTTTAGGGTTTGGGTTAGGGTTTAGTGTTTAGGGTTTAGTGTTGTAGGGTTTAGGTGTTTCGGTACTTGGGTTTAAATTTTTGGCTTTAGGGTTTAGGATTTAGGGTTTAGGGTTTAGTGTTTAGGATTTAGGGTTTAGGTTTTTTGGTATTAGGGTTTAGGGTCTAGGGTCTAGAGTTTAGGGTTATAGGCTTTTAGGGTTATAGGGTTTAGGGTTTCGGGTTTTGGGATTTGGGTTTGGGGTTAGGGTTTAGCGTTTAGGTTTTAGGGCTTTTAGGGTCTAGGGTTTAGGGTTTATGGTTTGGGGTTTAGGGTTTAGGGTTAGGGTTTAGGGTTTAGTGTTTTGGGTTTAGGGTCTATGGTTTCGGGTTTAGGGTTTAAGTGTTTAGGTTTTTGGGTTTAGGGTTTACTGTTTCCGTTCAGGGTTTACAGTTTAGGGTTTTGGATTAAGGGTTTAGGGTTTGGGGTTTTAGGGTTTAGGGTTTAGGGTTTAGGGTTTAAGGATTAAACTTTAAAGTTTAGGGTTTTAGGGTTTTTAGTTTAGTGATTGGGTTTATAGTTTAGGGCTTAGGGTTTAGGGTTTAGGTTTTTCCTTTTTTGTTTTAGGGTTTTGGATTTAGGGTTTAGGTTTTAGGGTTTCAAGTCTAGTTTTTTGGGTTTAGGGTTAGCGTTTGGGGTTTGGGGTTAGGGTTTAGGATTTAGGGTTGGGAATTAGGGTTTAGGGTATAGGGTTTAGGGTTTAAGGTTTAGGGTTTAGTGTTTTGGCTTTAGGGTTTAGGGTTTAGTGTTTAGGGTTTAGGTGTTTAGGTTTTGTGGTTTTAGGTTTTAGGGTTTAGGATTTAGGGTTTTGGGTTTTGGGTTTTGGGTTTTGAGTTTTGGATTTAGGGTTTAGGGTTGAGTGTTTAGTGTTTAGTGTTTTGTATTTAGGGTTTTGGTTTTTGGGTTTTGGGTTTTGGGTTTAGGGTTTAGGGTTTAGAGCTTAGGTTTTAGGGTTTAGGGTTTAGGGTTTAAGGTTTAGGGTTTGTATTTATAGGTTTTAGGGTTTAGGCTTTCGGGTTTAGGGTTTAGGGTTTTGGGTTAGGGTTAGGGTTTAGGGTTTAGGGTTTAGGGGTTTTAGGGTCTTGGGTTTAGGGTTTAAAGTTTTGGGTTTTGGGTTTAGGGTTTAGGGTTTGGGGTTACGATTTTGATTTAAGGTTTAGGACTTAGTATTTAGGGGTTTTAGGGTCTAAGGTTAACGGTTTAGGGTTTAGGCTGTAGGGTTTAGGGATTTGGGTTTAGGGTTTAGGGTTTAGGGTTAGGGTTTAGGGTTTGGGGTTTAATGTTTAAGGTTTTGGGGTTAGGGTTTCGTTGTTCGTTTCGTGTTTGGGGTTTCGTCGGTTTCGCGTCTTGGGGTTTCGGGTTTCGGGTTTAGGTGTTTAGCTTTTTTGGATTAGGTTTTCGGTTTTTAGGGTTTTCCGTTTATGGTTTCGGCTTTTTACGGGTCTTAGGGTTTAGGGATTTTGGGTGTTTGGTTAGGGGTTTCTGGTTTTCTGGTTATCGGGTTTTTGGTGTTTGGTGTTTCAAGGTTTTCTGTTTTATTCCGCGTTTCGTTTTTCTGGTTTCGGCCCTTCCTGGTTTTCCGCTTTCGGGTTTCGGCGGTTTCCGGAATTTCTGGTTTCGTGTTTCGTCTTTGGGTTTCGGGTTTTTTGCCTTTCGGTTTACGATTTAGTGTTTGGGATTTAGGGTTCAGGGTTTAGGGTTTCAGGTTTAGGATTTGGGTTTAGGGTTTGGGTTAGGGGTTTAAGGTTTAAGGTTTATGGTTTTTAGGGTCTTAGACTTCGGGTTTAGGGTTTAGGGTTTAGGGATTAGGGTTTAGGGTTTTCGGGTTTATGTTTTAGGGTTTAGGGTGGGGTTTAGGATTTAGGGTTTAGTGAATAGGGTTTAAGGTTTATGGTTTAGGGTTTTGAGTTTTAGTGTCTAGGGTTTACGGTATAGGGTTTTGGGCTTAGGGTTTACGGTTTTGGGCTTACGGATTAGGGTTTAGGGCTTAGGGTTTAGGGTTTAGTGTTTAGGTGTTTTGGTTTTAGGGTTTAGGTTTTATGGTTTAGGGTTTAGGGTTTAGGGTTTTGGATTAGGGTTTACGGTTTAGTGTTTAAGATTTTTTGGTCTTGGGTTTGGGTGTAGTGTTTAGGGTTTATGGTTTAGGGTTTGGGGTTTTGGATTTAGGGTTCAGGGTTTAGGGCTTTGGGTTATAGGGTCCAGCGTTTAGGGCTTAAGGTTATAGGGTTTAGGGTTTAGGGTTACGGGTTTAGGGTTTAGGGTTTCAGGTTTGGGGTTAGGGTTTGGGGTTAGGTTTTAGGGTTAAGGGTTTTTAGGGTCTAGGGTCTAGGGTTTAGGGTTTAGAGTTTAACAATTGGGGTTTACGGTTTAGGGTTTAGGTCTTAGTGTTTAGGTGTTTAGGTTTTAGGGTTTAAATTTTAGGGTTTTGGGTTTAGGATTTGGGGTTTAGGGTTAAGTGTTTAGGGTTAAGGTTTTAGGTTTTAGGGCATTAGGGTTTAGGGTTTAGGGTTTCAGGTTATAGTGTTTAGGGTTTGGGGTTAGGGTTTAGGGTTTAGGTTTGAGGGTTTGCTAAGGTCTCAGGCTTAGGTTTTCTTGTTTGGGGTTTAGGGTTAGGGTTTAGTGTTTAGAGTTTATGGTTCTGGGCTTCAAGTTTAGGGTTTAGCTGTTTAGGGTTTAGCTTTTTAGGTTTTAGGGATTAGGGTTTATGGTTTAGGGTTTAGGGTTTTGGATTTAGGGTTTAGGGTTTAGGGTTTTAGAGTTTAGGGTTTAGGTTTTAGGGTTTAGTGTTTAGTATTTAGGGTTTAGGGTTTAGGGTTTTGGGTTTAGAGTTCAAGGTTTAGGGTTTCTGGTTTAGGGCTTTGGGTTTAGGGGTTAGGGTTAGTGGTTAATGGTTTAGGGTAATAGGGTTAAGGGTTTAAAGTTTCGAGTTTAGGGTTTAGTGTTTCAGGTTAGGGTTTGTGTTTATGGTATAGGGATTAAAGTTTAGGGATTTTAGGGTCTAGGGTTTAGTATTTAGGGTTTAGGGTTTAGGGTTTAGGGTTTAGAACTTAGTGCTTAAGGTTTAGGGTTTAGAGTTTAGGGTTTATGGTTTAGGGTTTAGGGTTAGGGTTTTCGGTTTAGGGCTTAGGGTTTAGGGTTTAGGGTATAGGTTTTAAGGTTTAGGGTTTAAGGTTTAGGGCTTATGGTTTAGGGTTCTAGGGTTTTGGGTTTTGTGCTTGGGTATAGGGTTTAGGGCTTAGGGTTTTGGGTTTAGGGTTTAGGTTTTAGTGTTTAGGGTTTAGGGCTTTTGGTTTAGGGGTTAGGCTTAGTTTTAGGGTTTATGGTTAGTTTTACTGTTTAGGGTTTAGGGTTTAGGGTCTCAGGGTTTGTGGTTTAGTGTTTACGATATTGGGTCTCGGGTTTGGAGTTAGGGTTTCGGGTTTAGGGTTTAGGGAGTTTAGGGTCTAGGGTTTAGTGTTTAGGGTTTAGAGTTTATGGTTTAGGGTTTAGGATTTAGAACTCAGTGCTTAAGGTTTAGGGTTTAGAGTTTAGGGTTTAGGGTTAGGGTTTTTAGTTTGGGGCTTAGGGTTTAGGATTTAGGGTTTAGGGTTTAGGATATAGTGTTTAAGGTTTAGGGTTTAGGGTTTAGGGCTTATGGTTTAGGGTTCGAGGGTTTTGGGTTTAGTGCTTGGGTATAGTGTTTAGGGCTTATGGTTTTGGGTTTAGGGTTTAGGTTTTAGCATTTAGGGTTTAGGGCTTTGGGTTTAGTGCTTTAGGTTTAGGGTTTTGGCTTAGTTTTAGGGTTTAGGGTTAGTTTTAGGGTTTAGGGTTTAGTGTTTAGGGTCTTAGGGTTTATGGTTTAGGGTTTGCGATTTTGGGTGTCGAGTTTGGAGTTAGGGTTTTGGTTTAAGGTTTTGGGTTTTAGGTTTAGGGTTCAGGGTTTAGTAGGTTATGGTTTAGGGTTTAGTCTTTAAGGTTTATGGTTTAGGGCTTTGGGTTTAGGGTTTGGGGTTTAGGGTTTAAGGTTTAGCTTTAGGGTTTACGGTTTAGGGTTTAGGGGTTAGGGTTTATGGTTTAGGGTTTAAGGTTTAGGGTTTTGCATTTGGGCTTCGGGTTTGGGGTTTAGGATTTAGGTTCTCGGGTTTTGGGTTTGGGTTTGGTGTTAGTGTTTAGGGTTTAGGGTTTAAGGTTTAGGATTTAGGGTTTAGGGTTCAGGGTTTAGGGTTTAGGGTTTAGTGTGTTAGGGTTTAAGGCTTAGTGTTTAGGGTTTAGGGACTAAGGTTTAGGGTTTAAGGTTTAGGGTTTAGGGTTAATAGTTTTTGGGGTAGGTGTTCCTATTTTACGGTTTAGGGTTTTAGGGTTTAGGGTTTAGTGTTTAGGGTTTAGGGTCTAGTGTTTAGTATTTTGGGTTTAGGGTTTGGGGTTAGGGGTTTATGGTTCAGGGCATTGGGTTGATTGTTTTAGGGTTTAGGTTTTAGGGTTTATAGTGTAGAGTTTAGGGTTTAGGGTTTTGTGTTTTGGGTTTAGGGTTTAAGTTTTAGGGTTTTGGGTTTAGGGCCTAGGGTTTTAGGTTTTATGGTTTGGGTTTTAGAGTTTAGGGTCTAGGCTTTCGGGTTTAGCGTTTTGGGTTTGGCATTAGGGTTTGGGATTAGGGTTTAGGGTTTAGGGTTTAGTGTTTTTAGGCTCTAGGGTTTAGAGTTTAGGGTTTAAGGTAGGGTTTAGGGTTTAGTGTTTAGGGTTTAGGGTTTTGGGTTTTGGGTTTTGGGTTTTGGATTTACGGTTTAGGGTTTAAGGTTTACGGTTTGGTGTTTAGTATTTAGGGTTTAGGGTTTATGGCTTTTGGTTTAGGGTTTAAGGTTTAGGGCTTGGGTTTAGGGTTTAGGGTTTAGGGTTTAGGGTTCGGGTTTAGAGTTTAGGGTTTGGGGTTAGGGTTAGAGCCTTGGGTTTATGGTTTAGGGTTTAGGGTTTTGGCTTATAGGGTTTAGGTTTTTGGGTTTTGGATTAGGAATAGAGGTTAGGTCCTAGGGTTTAGGGGTATGGGTTTTTTAGGGTCTTGGGTTTAGGGTTTAAGGTTAGGGTTTAGGGTTTTAGGATTATAAGGTTTAGGGTTTAGGGTTTCGAGTTTTGGGTTTAAGGTTTGGGGTTAGGGTTAGAGGTTAGGGTTTAGGGTTTAGGGTTATAGGGTTTAGGTTTTAGGGTTTGGGGTTTAAGGTTTAGTGTTTGAGGTTAAGGTTTGGGGTTTGCACTCTGGGTTTAGGGTTTAGGGTTTTTAGGGTCTATTATTTAGGGTTTAGGGTTTATAGTTTAGGGTTTGGGGTTAGGGTTTAAGGTTTTGGATTTAGCGTTTGGGGTTTAGGGTTTATTGTTAAGGTTAAGGGTTTGGGGTTTACTGGTTTAGGTTTTCGGGTTTGGGTTTTAGTGTTTAGCGTTTAGGGTTTTGCATATAGGATTTAGTGTTTAGGATTTAGGGTTTACTGTTTAGAATTTAGTGTTTAGGATTTTGGTTTTAGTGTTTAGGGTTTAAGGTTTAGGGTTTACGGTTTAGTGTTTTGGGTTTAGGTTTTAATGTTTGGGGTTAAGGTTTGGGTTTGGGGTTTAGGGTTTAGGGTTTTTAGGGTCTAGGGTATAGGGTTTAGGGTTTAGGGTTTGGGGTTATGGTCGGGGGTTTAGGGTTTAGGGTTTAGGGATTAGGGTTTAGGGTTCAGGGTTAGTGTTTGGTGTTTTGGGTTTAGGGTTTACGGTCTTCGGGTTTAGGGTTTAGGGTTTAAGGTTAGGGTTTAGGGTTTAGGTTTTTTGGTTTAGGATTTAGGGTTTAGGGTTTAGTGTTTAGTATTTAGGGTTTAGGGTTTATGGTTTTGGGTTTACGGTTTTGGATTTAGGGTTTAGGGTTTAGGGTTTAGGGTTTAGGGTTTAGGGTTTAGGGTTATGGGCTTTAGGGATTAGGGTTTAGGGTTTCGGGTTTAGGGTTTAGTGTTTAGGGTTTAGGGTTTAGGATGTTTGGTTTAGGGTTTAGGGTTTAGATGTTTTAGTTGGGTTTATATTTTTGGGTTTAGGGTTAAGGGTTTAGTGTTTAAGATTTTGGGTTTATGTTTTAGGGTATTGGGGTTTAGGGTTTTGGATTTAGTGTTTTGGGTTATAAGGTTTAGGGTTTCGGGCTTTGGGTTTGGGGTTTAGGGTTAGGGTATAGGGTTTAGGTTTTTTTTTTTTTTTTAGGGTATTGGGTTTAGCGTTTGTGGGTTAGGGTTTAGGGTTTAGGGTTTAGGGTTAGGGTCTACGGTTTAGTGTTTTGGGTTTAGGGTCTACAGTTTAGGGTGTAGGGTTTAGGTGTTTAGGTTTTATGATTTAGGTTTTTGGGTTTAGGGTTTAGGGATTAGGGTTTTGGGTTTTGGGTTTACGATTTTGGATTTAGGGTTGAGGGTTTAGGGTTTTAGGGTTTAGGGTTTAGGGTTTAGGGTTTAGGGTTTGGGATTTGGGATGAGGTTTTAAGGTTTAGGGTTTAGGGTTTAGGGCTTTGGGTTTAGGGTTTCGTGTTTTGGGTTTGTGGTTTGGGGTTAGGGTTTGGGTTTTGGGTTTTTAGTGTCTAGGGTTTAGGGTTTAGTATTTAGGGTTTAGGTGTTTAGGGTTTCTTGTTTAGGGTTTTGGGTTTGGGGTTAGGATTTGGGTTTAGGGTTTAGGGCTTAGGGTTTAGGTTTTTTTAGGTGAAGGGTTTTGCGTTTAGCATTTAGGTTTGGGTTTGGGTTTGGGTTTCGGGGTTTAGTGTTTTGGGTTTCAGGTTGAAGGTTTAGGTTTAGGGTTTAGGTGTTTAGGTATTTGGGTTTAGGTTTTAGGTTTTAGGGTTTAGGGTTTAGGGATTAGGGTTTATGGTTTAGGGCTTTGGGTTTAGGGTTTAGGGTTTAGGTTTTTGGTTTAGGGTTTAGGGTTGAGGGTTTTGGATTACGGTTTGGGGTTTACGGTTTTGGGTTTTTAAGGTCTAGGGTTTGGGGTTTAGGGTTTGGGATTTAGGGTTTAGGGCTTAGGGTTATAGGGTTCAGGGTTTAGAATATCGGGTTTAGGGTTTAGGGTTCAGTGTTAGGGTTTGGCTTTAGGGATTAGGATTTAGGGTTTTTAGGGTCTAGGGTTTTGGGTTTTGGGTTTAGGGTTTAGGGTTTGGGGTTAGGGTTTCTAGTTTAGTGTTTAGTGTTTAAGGTTTAGGGTTTAGGGTTTTAGGTTTAGGGTTTCGCACTTAGAGTTTTAGTGTTTAGGTTTTAGGGTTTAAATTTTATGCTTTAGGATTTTAGATTTTGGGTTTTGGGTTTAGTGTTTAGGATTTAGGGTTTAGTTGTCTGGGTATTAGGGTTTAGGGTTTAGTGTTTAGGGTTTAGGGTTATAGGGTTTAGAGTTTCGGGTTTAAGATTTTGGGTTTGGGGCTAGGGTTTAGGGTTTAGGTTTCAGGGTTTTTAGGGTCTAGGGTTTAGGATTTATGGTTTATGGTTTAGGGTTTGGGTTTAGGGTTTAGTGGTTAGGGTTTTGGGTCTACGATTTCGGGTTTAGGGTTTAGGTGCTTAGGTTTTAGGGTTTAGGTTTTCTGGTTTACTGTTTTTTGGGGTTTAAGGCTTTGGATTTAGGGTCTAGGGTTTAGGGTTTTAGGGTTTTGGGTTTAGGGTTTTTGGTTTAGTGCTTAGTATTTAGAGATTAGGGTTTAGGGTTTTGTTTTTAGTGTTTACGGTTTAGGGTTTAAGGTTTTGGGCTTGAGGTTTAGGGTTTAGGGTTTAGGGTTCTGTGCTTTAGGGTTTAGGGTTTCGAGTTTAGGGTTAGGGTTTAGGGTTTAGGGTTTAGGCGTTGGGGTCTAGGGTTTAGGGTTGAAAGTTTAGGGTTTAGGGTTTAATGTTCATAGTTTAGGGTTTAGGGCCTTGGTTTAAGGTTTTAGGGTTTTGGGTGTAGTGCTTGGGTTTAGGGTTTAGGGCTTGGGGTTTAGGTTTTAGGATTTAGGATTTCCGTTTTTTGTTTTAGGGTTTATGATTTAAGGTTTAGGGTTTAGGGCTTAGGGTTTACATTATAGGGTTTTGGGTTTTAGGTTTAGGTTTATATGCTTTAGGGTTTACGATTTCGGATTTAGGGTTTAGGTTTTTGGATTTAGGGTTTAGGGTTTAGGGTTTAGGGTTAGGATTTAAGTTTTAGCGTTTAGGATTTAGGGTTTAGGGTTTGGTATTTAGGGTTTAGTGTTTGATATTTAGGGTTTTGGGTTTTTGGTTTTTGGGTTTAGGGTTTAAGGTTTAGGGTTTAGGATTTAGGGTTTAGGGTTTAGGGTTATGGGCTTTAGGGTTTAGGGTTTAGGGTTTAGGGTTTAGTGTTTAGGGTTTAGGGTTTAGGATCTTTGGTTTGGGGTTTAGGGTTTAGGGTTTAGGTGTTTAGGTTGGGTTTACATTTTTGGGTTTTGGGTTAAGGGTTTAGTGTTTAGGGTTTAGCATTTGTGGTTTAGGGTTTAGGGTTTAGGGTTTAGTGTTTGGGGTTTAGGGTTAGGGTTAAAGGTTTGGTGTTTAGGGTTTTGGGTCTACGATTTTAGGTTTAGCATTTAGGTGTTTAGGTTTTTCGATTTACTTTTTAGAGTTTAGGGTTTAGCGATTAGGGTTTAGGGTTTTGGGTTTACGATTTTGGATTTAGGGTTTAGGGTTTTGGGTTTTTGGGTTTAGGGTTTACGGTTTAGGCTTTGGGATTTGGGATTAGGTTTTATAACCTAGGGTTTTGGGTTTTGGGTTTGGGGTTAGGGTTTGGGTTTAGGCTTTTTAGGGTCTAGGGTTTAGGGTTTTGGGTTCAAGGTAGGGTTTAGGCTTTAGAGTTTAGTATTTAGGGTTTAGGGATTAGGTGTTTAGGTCTTAGGGTTTTTAGGGTCTCGGGTTTAGGGTTTAGGGTTTTGGGTTTGGGTTTAGGGTTTAGGGTTTTGGTTCTTAGGTTTTAAGGTTAAATTTTTGGGTTTAGGGTTTAGAGGTTTAGGTTTTTTGGTTTATGTTTTAGGGTTTAGGGATTAAGGTTTAGGGTGTAGGGTTTAGGGTTTAGGGTTAGTAGGTTTAGGGTTTAGGGTTTAGGCTTTCGTGTTTAGGGTTTTGGATTTGGGATTTGGATATTTTTTTAATGTTTAGGGCTTAGGGTGTTGGTTTTTTAGGGTATAAGGTTTTGGATTTAGGGTTTAGGTTGGGGTTTCGGGTTTAGGGTTTAGTGTTTTGGGTTCAGTGTTTAGGGTTAGGGTTTAGGGTTTAGGTGTTTAGGTATTAGGGTTTAAGTTTTAGGTTTTAGGGTTTTGGGTTTTGGGTTTTGGATTTTTAGTGTCTATGGTTTAGGGTTTAAGGTTTAGGGTTTAGGTTTTTGGTTTAAGGTTTAGGGTTTAGTGTTTAGGGTTTTGGATTAGGGTTTAGGGTTTTTAGGGTCTAGGGTTTGGGGTTTAGGGTTTAGGGTTTAGGGTTTAGGGCTTAGGGTTATAGGGTTCAGGGTTTAAGGTTGAGAGTTTAGGGTTTAGGGTTTAGGGTTATAGGGTTCAGGGTTTTGGGTTTCGGGTTTAGGGTTTAGGGTTTCGTGTTAGGGTTTGGTATTAGGGATTAGGATTTAGGGTTTTTAGGGTCTAAGGTTTAGAGTTTAGGGTTTAGGGTTTAGGGTGTTGGGTTAGGGTTTATGGTTTAGTGTTTAGTTTTAAGGTTTAGGGTTTAGCTTGTAGAGTTTTGGTGTTTACGTATTTGGGTTTAAATTTTAGACTTTAGGGTTTTAGATTTAGGGTTTAGGGTTTAGTGTTTAGGATTTGGGGTTTAGTTTTGCGGGTATTAGGGTTTAGGGTTTAGTGTTTAGGGTTTAGGGTTTCGGGTTTAGGATTTAGGGTTTGGGGTTAGGGTTTAGGGTTTAGGTTTCCAGGTTTTTTGGGTCTAGGGTTTAGGATTTAGGGTTTAGGGTTGAGGGTTTATGGTTTAGGGTTAGGGTTTAGGGTTTAGTGTTTAGAGTTTAGGGTCTACGGTTTTGGGTTTAGGGTTTAGGTGTTTAGGTTTTAGGGTTAAGGTTTTTTGGTTTAGTGTTTAGGGTTTAGGGTTTAGGGTTTTGGGTTTTTGATTTAGGGTCTAGGGTTTAGGGTTTTTGGGTTTTGGGTTTAGGGTTTTGGGTTTAGCACTTAGTATTTTGGGATTAGGGTTTATTGTTTTGTTTTTAGTGTTTATGGTTTAAGGTTTAAGGTTTAGGGCTTGGGGTTTTGGGTTTTGGGTTTAGGGTTGTATGCTTTAGGGTTTAGGGTTTCGAGTTTAGGGTTAGGGCTTAGTGTTCAGGGTTTAAAGTTTAGGGTTTACGGTTTAAGGCTTAAAGTTTAGGGTTTAGGGCCTAGGGTTTAAGGTTTTAGGGTTTTGGGTGTAGTGCTTGGGTTTAGGGTTTAGGGCTTGGGGTTCAATGTTTAGGGTTTAGGTTTTTTTCGTTTTTGGTTTTAGGGTTTAGGATTTAGGGTTTAGGGCTTAGGGTTTAAGTGTTAGGGTTTAGGGTTTTGGGTTTAGGCTTATATGCTTTTGGGTTTAGGTTTTTGGGTTTAGGGTTTAGGATTTTGGATTTAGGGTTTAGGGTTTAGGGTTAGGGTTTAGGGTGTAGGCTTTATGATTTAGGGTTTATGATTTAGGGTTTAGGGTTTAGGGTTTACGGTTTAAGGTTTAGGGTTAGGTTGTAGTCCTTGGGTTTAGGGTTTAGGGCTTAGGGTTTTGGTTTTTCGTCTTTGGTTTTAGGGTTTAGGGTTCTGGGTTCTGGGTTATAGGGTTTGGGGTTTCTGGTTTGGGGTTTAATGTTTTTGGTTTCGGATTAGGGTAGGGTTTCGGGTTTAGGGGTTAGGGTTAGGGTCTAGGGTTGAGGGTTTGGGGTTTAGGGTTTAGGGTTTTTGGTTTAGGGTTTAGGGTTTAGTGCTTAAGGTTTAGGGTTTAAGGTTTAGTGTTTAGGGTTAGGCTTTTAGGTTTTAAGGTTTAGGATTTAGGGTTTTTTGTTTTGGGTTGTGGGTTTTTGATTTAGGGTTTAGGGTTGAGGGTTTAGGGTTTAGTGTTTAAGGTTTAGGGTTTGTAGTTTAGGGCTTAGGGTTTAGGTTTGTAGGCTTTAAGGTTTAGTGTTTCGGGTTTAGGGTTTAGGTTTTAGGGTTTTTAGGGTTTAGGATTTATGGTTTAGGGTGTAGGGTTTAGGGTTTAGGGTTTAGGGTTTTGGGCTTAGGGCTTAGGGTTTGGGGTTTATTGTTTAGGGTTTAGGGTTTAGCGTTTAAGGTCTAGGGTTTAGGGTTTAGGGTTTATGGTCTAGGGTTTAGGATTTTGGGTTTTGGGTTTTTGGTTTAGGGTTTTGGGTTTTAGGGTTTCAGGTTTAGTGTTTGGATTTAGGGTTTATGGCTTAGGGTTTAGCGTTTAGGATTTAATGTTTAGGGTTTATGGTGTTGGGTTATAGTGTTTCGGGTTTAGGTTTTGGGGTTTAGAGTTTTGGGTTTGTGGTTAGTGTTTGGGGATTGCGTCTTGGGTTTTGGGTTTAGGTGTTAGGATTTAGGGTCTCGTGTTCATGTATTAGGGTCTAGGGTTTAGGGTTAAGGGTTAAGTGCTTAGGGTTTAGGGTTTTGGGTTTAGTGTTTAGGGTTTAGGTTTAGGGTTTGCGGTTTAGGGTTTAGGTTTGTAGGCTTTAAGGTTTAGTGTTTCGGGTTTAGGGTTTTGTGTTTCGTGTTAGGGTTTGATTTTTCGATTTTAGGTTTTTAGGGTCTTGGGTTTAGGATTTAGTGTTTAGGGTTTAGGGTTTCAGATTTAGGGTTTAGGGTTTGGGGTTAGGGTTTGGGTATACAGTTTAGGGTTTAGGTTTTAGGGTTTTTAGGGTTTAGGATTTATGGTTTAGGGTGTAGGGTTTAGGGTTTAGGGTTTAGGGTTTAGGGCTTAGGGCTTAGGGTTTGGGGTTTATTGTTTAGGGTTTAGGGTTTAGGTTTTAGCGTTTAAGGTCTAGTGTTTAGGGTTTAGGGTTTAGGGTTTATGGTCTAGGGTTTAGGATTTTGGGTTTTGGGTTTTTGGTTTAGGGTTTTGGGTTTTAGGGTTTCAGGTTTAGTGTTTGGGTTTAGGGTTTATGGCTTAGGGTTTAGCGTTTAGGATTTAATGTTTAGGGTTTATGGTGTTGGGTTATAGTGCTTTGGGTTTAGGTTTTGTGGTTTAGTGTTTTGGGTTTGTGGTTAGTGTTTGGGGATTGCGTCTTGGGTTTTGGGTTTAGGTGTTAGGGTTTAGGGTCTCGTGTTCATGTATTAGGGTCTAGGGTTTAGGGTTAAGGGTTAAGTGCTTAGGGTTTTGGGTTTTGGGTTTTGGGTTTAGTGTTTAGGGTTTAGGTTTTAGGATTTAGGGTTTTGAGTTTTGAGTTTTGGGTTTTGGATTAAAGGTTTTGGGTTTAGGGTTAATGGTTTAGTGTTTAGTATTTAGGGTTTATGGTTTATGGTTTTTGGTTTAAGGTTTAAGATTTAGCGCTTGGTTTTTATGGTTTAGGGCTGAGGGTTTTTGGTTTAGGGTTTAGGGTTTAGTGCTTAAGGTTTAGGGTTTAAGGTTTAGTGTTTAGGGTTAGGCTTTTAGGTTTTAAGGTTTAGGATTTAGGGTTGTTTGTTTTGGGTTGTGGGTTTTTGATTTAGGGTTTAGGGTTGAGGGTTTAGGGTTTAGCGTTTAAGGTTTAGGGTTTGCGGTTTAGGGCTTAGGGTTTAGGTTTGTAGGCTTTAAGGTTTAGTGTTTCGGGTTTAGGGTTTTGTGTTTCGGGTTAGGGTTTGAATTATTGATTTTTTGTTTTTAGGGTCTTGGGTTTAGGATTTAGTGTTTAGGGTTTAGGGTTTCAGATTTAGGGTTTAGGGTTTGGGGTTAGGGTTTGGGTTTAGGGTTTAGGGTTTAGGTTTTAGGGTTTTTAGGGTTTAAGATTTTTGGTTTAGGGTGTAGGGTTTAGGGTTTAGGGTTTATGGTTTGGGGTTTAGGGTTTAGGGCTTAGGGCTTAGGGCTTAGGGTTTGGGGTTTATGTTTAGGGTTTAGGGTTTAGCGTTTAAGGTCTAGGGTTTAGGGTTTAGGGTTTAGGGTTTAGGGTTTATGGTCTAGGGTTTAGGATTTTGGGTTTTGGGTTTTTGGTTTAGGGTTTAGGGTTTTAGGGTTTCAGGTTTAGTGTTTGGGTTTAGGGTTTATGGCTTAGGGTTTAGCGTTTTGGATTTAATGTTTAGGGTTTATGGTGTTGGGCTATAGTGTTTCGGGTTTAGGTTTTGGGGAGTTTTGGGTTTGTGGTTAGTGTTTGGGGATTACGTCTTGGGTTTTGGGTTTAGGTGTTAGGGTTTAGGGTCTCGTGTTCATGTATTAGGGTCTATGGTTTAGGGTTAAGGGTTAAGTGCTTAGGGTTTAGGGTTTTGGGTTTTGGGTTTAGTTTTTAGGGTTTAGGTTTTAGGATTTAGGGTTTTGGGTTTTGGGTTTTGGATTAAAGGTTTTGGGTTTAGGGTTAATGGTTTAGTGTTTAGTATTTAGGGTTTATGGTTTATGGTTTTTGGTTTAAGGTTTAAGATTTAGCGCTTGGTTTTTAGGGTTTAGGGCTTAGGGTTTAGGGTTTTGGGTTTAGGGTTATAGGGTTTAGGGTTTAGTGTGTCAGGTTTAGGGTTTTGGGTTTGGGGTTAGGGTTTGAGGATAGGGTTTAGGGTTTGGGGCTTAGTGTTTCGAGTTTACAATTTAGAGTTTGGGGTTAGGGTTTAGGGTTTAGGTTTTTTTGGGTCTAGGGTTTAGGGTTTAGGGTTTGGGTTTTAGGGTTTGGGGTTAGGGTTTAGGGTTTTGTGTTTCGTGTTTAGGGTTTAGGGTTTAGGGTTTACGGTTTTGGGCTTTGGGTTTAGGAGTTTAGGTTTTAAGGCTTAGGGTTTGGGGTTAGGTTTTACGGTTAGGTTCTAGAGTTTTGTGTTTTGGGTTTTTAGGGTCTAAGGTTTAGGGTTTAGGGATTAGGGTTTAGGGTTTAGGGTTTAGTGTTTAGGGTTTGGGTTTAGTGTTTAGGGTTTAGGGTTTAGGGTTTAGGGTTTGGGGTTTGGGTTTAGTGTTTAGGGTTTAGGGTTTAGTGTTTTCGATTTTGGGTTTAGGGGTCTAGGTTTTACGATTTATGTTTTTGGGCTTAGGGTTTAGGGTTTGGGTTTTGGGTTTTCGATTTTGGATTTAGGGTTTTGGTTTTGGGGTAAGTTTTAGGGTTTAAGATTTAGGGTTTAGGGTTTTAGGCTTTTTGTGTTTACGGTTGAGGGTTTAAGGTTTAGGTTTAAGGTTTCGAGTTTACGGTTTAGGGTTTGGGGTTTGGGGTTTAGGGTTGAGGGGATAGTGTTTAGGGTTTATGATTTAGGGGTTTAGGGCTTTGTGTTTAGTGTTTAGGGTTTAAGGTTTAGGGTTTAGGGTTTAGGGTTTTGGATTTAGGGTTTAGGGTTTTGTGTTTGGGGTTTCGGGTCTAGGGTTTTGGGTTTTGGGTCTTGGGTTTAGGGCTTAGGGTTCCATGTTTACGGTTTAGGGTTTGGGGTTAGGGTTTAGGATTTAGGTTTTTTAGGGTCTAGAGTTTAGGGTTTAGGGTGTACGGTTTACGGTTTTGGGTGTGGGGTTAGGGTTTAGGGTTTAGGGTTTGGGGTTCAGTGCTTATGGTTTAGGGTTTAGGGTTTAGTGTTTATGGTTTAGGTGTTTAAGTTTTTGGGGTTTAGGTTTTAGGGTTTAGGATTTAGGGTTTTGGGTTTTGGGTTTTGGACTTAGGGTTTAGGGTTTAGGGTTTAGTGTTTTAGGTTTAGGGTTTGCGTTTTGGGCTTAGGGTTTGAGGGTTAGAGATTAGAGTTTACGGTTTAGGTTTATAGGCTTTAAGGTTTTGGGTTTCGAGTTTAAGGTTAATTGTTTTGGGTTAGGGTTGGGGTTTAGGGTTTAGGGTTTAGGGTTTCTTGGTCTTGGGTTTAGGGTTTCTTGGTCTTGGGTTTAGGGTTTAGTGTTTAGGGTTTAGGATTTCGGATTTAGGGTTTAGGGCTTGGGGTTAGGTTTTGCGGTTAGGTTCTAAGGTTTAGGATTTAGGGTTTTTAGGGTCTAGGGTTTAGGGTTTAGGGATTAGGGTTTAGTGTTTATGGTTTGGGGTTTGGGTTTAGTGTTTAGGGTTTAGGGTTTAGTGTTTTCAGTTTTGGGTTTAGGGGTTTAGGTTTTACGATTTCTGTTTTAGGGCTTAGGGTTTAGGGTTTAGGGTTTGGGTTTTGGGTATTGGATTTAGGGTTTTGGTTTTGGGGTAAGTTTTAGGGTTTAAGATTTAGGGTTTAGGCTTTTAGGCTTTTAGGGTTTAGGGTTTAGGGTTTAAGGTTTAGGTTTAAGGTTTCGGGTTTACGGTTTAGGGTTTGGGGTTTAGGGTTTAGGATTTAGGGTTTAGTGTTTAGGGTTTATGATTTAGGGGTTTAGGGCTTAGTGTTAGTGTTTAGGGTTTAAGATTTTGGGTTTAGGATTTAGGGTTTTTGATTTAGGGTTTTGGGTTTTGTGTTTGGGGTTTAGGGTCTAGGGTTTAGGGTTTTGGGTTTAAGGTTTAGTGTTTGGGGTTAGTGTTTTGGTTTAGGGTTTAGGGTTCAGGGTTTTTAGGGTCGAGGGTTTAGGGTTTCGGGTCTAGAGTTTAGGGCTTAGGATTCCGGGTTTATGGTTTAGGGTTTGGGGTTAGGGTTTAGGACTTTTGTTTTTTAGGGTCTAGAGTTTAGGGTTTTGGGTGTAGGGTTTATGGTTTTGGGTGTGGGGTCAGGGTTTAGGGTTTAGGGTTTAGTGTTTGGGGTTTAGTGCTTATGGTTTAGTGTTTAGTGTTTAGTGTTTAGGGTTTAGGTGTTTATGTTTTGGGGTTTAGGTTTTAGGGTTTAGGATTTAGGGTTTTGGGTTTTGGGTTTTGGGTTTTGGGTTTTGGGTTTTGGACTTAGGGTTTAGGGTTTAGGGTTTAGGGTTTAGTGTTTTAGGTTTAGGGTTTGCGGGTTAGAGATTAAGGTTTACAGTTTAGGTTTATAGGCTTTAAGGTTTAGGGTTTCAAGTTTAGGGTTTAGCGTTTTTGGTTAGGGTTAGGGTTTAGGGTTTAAGGTTTTTTGGTCTTGGGTTTAGGGTTTAGTAATTAGGGTTTATGATTTCGGATTTAGGGTTTAGGGCTTGGGGTTAGGGTTTAGGGTTTAGGGTTTAGGGTTTTTAGGGTCTAGGATTTACGGTTAAGGGTTTAGGGTTTCGGGTTTATGGGTTAGGGTTTAGGGCTTAGGGCTTAGTGCTTAGAGTTTAGGGTTTAGGGTTTTGGGTTAGGGGGTAGGGTTTAGGGTTTAGGGTTTGGGATCTTGGCTAAGGTTTAAGGTATAGGGTTTAGGGTTTTGGGTTTATGGCTTTGGGTTTAGGGTTGTAGGGTTTTGGGTTTAGTGTTTGGGTTTAGGGTTTATGGCTTAGGGTTTAGCGTTTAAGATTTAAGGTTTAAGGTTTAGGGTTTTGGTTTATAGGGTTTCGGGTTTAGGTTTTCGGGTTTAGAGTTTTGGGTTTGGGGTTAGCGTTTAGGGTTTAGGTGTTTGGGTTTAGGGTCTTGTGTTCGCGGTTTAGGGTTTAGGGTTTAGGTTTAGTGCTTAGGGTTTAGGGTTTAGGGTTTAGGGTTTAGGTTTTAGGCTTTAGAATTTGGGGTTTTGGGTTTTTGGTTTTGGATTTAGGGTTCAAGGTTTAGGATTTAGGGTTTAGTGTTTAGTATTTAGTGTTTAGGGTTTATGGTTTTTTGTTTAGGGTTTAAGATTTAGGTCTTGGCTTTTAGGGTTTAGGGCTTAGGATTTAGGATTTAGGGTTTAAGGTTATAGGATTTAGGGTTTAGGGTTTCGGGTTTGGGCTTTTGGGTTTGGGGTTAGGGTTTGAGGATAGGGTATAGGGTTCGGGGCTTGGGGTTTGGAGTTTACGATTTAGAGTTTTTGGTTAGGGTTTAAGGTTGAGGTTTTTTAGGGTCTAGGGTTTAGAGTTTAGGGTTTAGGGTTTAGGGGTTGGGGTTAGGGTTTAGTGTTTAGGGTTTAGGGTCTAGGGTTTTGGGGGTTTGGGTTTAGGAGTTTAGGTTTTAGGGTTTAGGGTTTGGGGTTAGGTTTTGGGGTTAGGTTCTAGGGTTTAAGGTTTTGGGTTTTTAGGGTCTAGAGTTTAGGGTTTAGTGATTAGGTTTTAGGGTTTATGGTTTGGGGTTGGGGTTTAGTGTTTAGTGTTTAAGGTCTGGGGTTAAGGGTTTTGGGTTTAGCGGTTTGGGTTTTACAGTTTTTGTTTTAGGGTTTAAGGTTTTTTGTTTTGGGTTTTGAATTTGGGGATTTGGTTTTGGGGGTTGAGGTTTACGGTTTAGGGTTTTAGGGTTTAGGGTTTAGGTTTAGTTTTAAGGTTTCGGGTTGACAATTTAGGGTTTCCGGTTTGGGGTTAGGATTTTGGGTCAATGTTTAGGGTTTAGTGTTTAGGATTTAGTGTTTAGGGTTTATGATTTAGGGGTTTAAGGTTTAGTGTTTAGTGTTTAGGGTTTAAGGTTTAGGGTTTATGGTTTAGGGTTTTGGATTTGGGGTTTAGGGTTTTGTGTTTGGGGTTTAGGGTCTAGGGTTTAGGGTTTTGGGTTTAGGGTTTTGTGTCTGGGGCTAGGGTTTGGGTTTAGGGTTTAGGGTTTGGGTCTAGGGTTTAGGGCTTAGTGTTTCGAGTTTATGGTTTAGGCTTTGGGGTTAGGGTTTATGGTTTAAGTTTTTTAGGGTTTAGAGTTTAGGATGTATGGTTTAGGGTTTTGGGTGTGGGGTTAGGGTTTAGGGTTTAAGGTTTAGTGTTTAGGGTTTAGGGTTTTGGGTTTAGGTGTTTAGGTTTTCGAGTTTAGCATTTGGGGTTAGGTTTTTGGGTTAGGGCCTAGGGTTTAGGGTTTGTGTTTTTTCAGGTCTAGGGTTGAGGGTGTAGGGTTTAGGGTTTGGGGTTAGGCTTTAGTGCTTAGGGTTTAGGGTTTAGGGTTTAGGGTATTGTGTTTAGGTTTTAGCGTTTATGTTTTAGGGCTTAGGGTTTAGGGTTTAATGTTTAGGGTTTCGGGTTTTGGAATTAAGGTTTAGGGTTTAGGGTTAGTTTTAGTGTTTAAGGTTTAAGGTTTAGGGTTTAGGGTTTTGGGTTTAAGGTCTTGGGATTGTGGTTAGGATTTGGGGTTAGCGTTTAGGGTTTAGGGTTTAGGTTTTTTGGTATCTAGGGTTAGGGTTTAGGATTTAGGGTTTAGGGTGTTAGGGTTTATAGTTTAGTGTTTAGGGTTATGGGTTTACGGTTTAGGGTTTACGGTTTAGGATTTAGGGTTTAGGGTATAGGGTTTTGTGTTTAGGGTTTAGGGTTTATGGTTTCGAGTTTAGGGTTTAGTGTTTTGGGTTAGTGTTTGGGTTTAGGGTTTAGGGTTTATGGTTTATGGTTTTTAGGGTCTAGGGTTTCGGGTTCAGGGTCTAGGGTTTAGGGCTTATGGTTTGGGGTTAGTGTTAAGGGTTTAGAGTTTAGGGTTTAGGGTTTAAGGTTTAGGGTTTAGGGTTTGGGGTTTAGGTTTAAGATTTAGGATTTAGGGTTTAGGGTTTAGGGTTTAGGGTTTAGGGTTTCGGGTTTAGGGATTATGGTTTAGGGTTTAGGGTTTTGGGTTTAGGGTTTAAGGTTTTGGGCTAAGGGTTTAGGGTTTAGGGTTTTCTTTTTTGGGTTTTAGGGTTTAGGATTTATGGTTTAGGGTTTAAGGTTAGTGTTTTGGGTTTAGGGTTAAGTATTTAGGGTTTAGGGTTAGGGTTTAGTGCTTAGGGTTTAGGGTCTATGGTTTAGGGTTTAGGGTTTAGGGTTTAGAGTTTAGGTGTTTAGGTTTTACGGTTTAGATTTTAGGGTTTTGGGTTTAAGGTTTAGGATTTTGGGCTAAGGGTTTAAGGTTTAGGATTTTGGGTTTAGGGTTTGGGGTTTAGGGTTTCGTGTTTTAGGGTTTAGGGTTTAGGGTTTAGTTTTTTAGTATTTAGGGTTTAGGTTTTAGGTTTTAGGGCTTAGGTTATAGGGTATGGGGTTTTAGGGTTTGTGGTTAGGGTGTGGGGCTTAGGGTTTAGTGTTTAGGCTAGGGTTTAGGGTTCAGGGTTTAGTGTTTAGGGTTTAGGGTTTAGGGTTTAGGGTTTATGGTTTAAGGTTAAGGATTTAGGGTTTAGGTGTTTTGGTTTTAGGGTTTAGGTTTGAGGTTTTAGGGTTTAAGGTTGAGGGTTTTTAGGGTCTAAGGTTTATGGTTTAGGGTTTAGGGTTTATGGTTAAGGGTTTGGGTTTAGGGTTTAGGGTTTTTTGGGTCTATGGTTTTGGGTTTAGGGTTTAGGGTTTAAGGTTCCGTGTTAAGGGTTTAGGGTTGAGGGTTGAGGGTTGAGGGTTTAGGGTTTACGTTTTTGGGTTTAGGTGTGTAGGAGTTAGGGTTTAGTGATTTGGGTATTAGAGTTTAGGATTTAGGGTTTAGGGTTTTGATTTTAGGGTTTTTAGGGTCCAAGGTTTAGGATTTATGGTTTACGGTTAAGGATTTAGGATTTAGGGTTAGGGATTAGGGTTTAGTGTTTAAGGTTTAGGGTTTACAGTTTAGGGTTTTGGTGTATAGGTTTTAGGGTTTAGGGTTTACGATTTAGGGTTTAGGGTTTATTGTTTAGTTTTAAGGGTTTTGGGTTTAGGGTTTAAGGTTTGGGGTTTTGGGTTTAGGGCTTAGGGTTTAGGGGTTAGAGATTAACGTTTGGGTTTTAGGGTTTAGGGTTTAGGGTTTAGGGTTTGGGGATAGGGTTTGGGTATAGGGTTTAAGGTTTAGGGTTTAGGGTTTAGGGTTTAAGGTTTTTAGGGTTTAGGGTTTAGGGTTTGGGGTTTGGGTTTTGGGGTAAGGGTTTAGGGTTTAGGTTTTTTAGGGTCTAGGGTTTATGGTTTAGGGTTTAGGGTTTGGGTTTAGGGTTTAGGGTTTAGAGTTTAGGGTTTAGTGTTTAGGGTTTAGGGTTTAGGGTTAGGCTTTAGGGTTTTGGGTTTTGGGTTTAGGTGCTTAGGTTTTCGGGTTTAGCGTTTGAGGTTAGGTTTTGGGGATAGGGTCTAGGGTTTAGTGTTTTAGGGTTAGGGTCTAGGTTTTTGGCTTTTGCCATTTAGGTTTGAGGGTTGATGGTTTATGGTTTAGGATTTTCGGTTTAGGGTTTGGGGTTTAGGGTTTTGGATTTAAGGTTTAGGTTTTAGGGTTTTGGGTTTTAGGGTTTAGGGTTTAGTGTCTAGTATTTAGGGTTTAAGGTTTAGTGTTTAGGGCTTAGGGTTTAGGGTTTAGGTTTTTATGGTTTATGGTTTAAGGTTTATGGTTTAGGGCTTAGGGTTTGGGGTTTAGGGTTTTGGGTTATAGGGTTTACGGTTTAGGGTTACAGGCTTAGGCTTTTGGATTTGGGGTTAGGGTTCAGGGTTAGGCTTTAGGGTTTTGGCTTTAGGGTTTTGGTTTTAGGGTTTTAGGACTTAGGGTTTAGGGTAGGGTTTATGGTTTAGGGTTTAGTGTTTGGGGTTTAGGGTTTAGGGTTTATGGTTTAATGTTTAGGGTTTAGGGTTTAGGTGTTTAGGTTTTAAGGTTTAGGTTTTAGGTTTTAGGTTTTAGGGTTTAGGGTTTAGGGTTTAAGGTTTAGGTGTTTAGGTTTTAAGGTTTAGGTTTTAGGTTTTAGGGTTTAGGGTTTAGTGTTTAGGGTTGTTAGGGTCAAGGGTTTAGAGTTTAGGGTTTAGGGTTTTGGGTTTCGGGTTTAGGGTTTCTAGTTTGGGGTTAGGATTTGAGGTTTGGGTTAAGGGTTTTGGGTTTAAGGTTTTTAAGGTCTAGGGTTTAGGGTTTGGGGTTTAGTGTTTATGGTTTAGGGTTTAGGGGGTTAGGGTTTAGGGTTTAGGGTTTATGGTTTAGTGTTTAGGGTTTAGGGTTTAGGTTTCCAAGTTTAGTGTTTAGTGTTTGGGGTTAGGATTTGGGTTTAGGGTTTAGTGCTAAGGGTTTTTAGGGTCTAGGGCTTAGGGTTTGGAGTTTAGGGTTTAGGGTTTAGGGTTCGGTTTACGGGTTTAGGGTTTAGAGTTTAGGGTTTAGGGTTTAGGGTTAGGGTTTACGGTTTAGGGTTAGGGTTTAGGATTTAGGTTTTAGGGTTTAGTGTTAAGGGTTTATGGATTATGGTTTAGGGTTTAAGGTTTAGGGTATAGGGTTTAGGGTTTTGGATTTATTGTTTAGGTTTTAGTGTTTAGGGTTTTAGGGTTTAGGGTTTGGGGTTTAGGGTTTAGAGTTTAGTTTTCAGTATTTAGGGTTTAGGTTTTAGGGTTTAAGGTTTAGGGTTTGGGGTTTAGGGCTTGGGGTTTTGGATTTTGGGTTTTGGGTTATAGGGTTTTGGGTTTTGGGTTTGGGTTTAGGGTTTAGCATTTAGGGTTTAAGGTTTCGAGTTTAGGCCTTAAGGTTGAGGGTTTAGGTTTCTTGTTTTTGGGTTTTTTGGTTTAGGATTCATGGTTTTGGGTTTAGGGTTTATTGTCTACGGGTTTAGGGTTTAGGGTTAGGTTTTTGGGTTTAGTGTTTAGGGTTTAGGGTTTACGGATTGGGGTTTAGGGTTTAGGGTTTAGGGTTTGGGGCTTAGGGTATAGGGTTTAGGGTTTAGGTTTTAGGGTTTTTGTTTTTGTGTTTTAGGGTTTAGGTTTAGGGTTTAGTGTTTACAATTTAGAGTTTAGCGTTCGGGTTTAGGGTTTGGTGTGTAGGGTTTAGGGTCTAGGGTTTAGGGTTTATGATTTAGGGTTTAGGGTTTACGGTTTTGGTGTTTAGTTTTTAGAGTTTAGGTTTTAAGGTTTAGGGTTTAGGTTTTAGGATTTAGGGTTTACGGTTTTGGGTTTGGGGTTTACGGTTTACGGTTTAGGGTTTTTTTGTTTTGTGTTTAGGGTTTAGGGTTTAAGGTTTTGGGTTTAGTGTTTCATATTTGGGGTTTGGGGTTTAGGGTTTAGTTTTTAGGATTTTGGGGGTTTGGGTTTTGGGTTTAGGGTTTAGGGTTAGATGGTTTAGGGTTTAGGGTTTTGGCTTTAGGGTTTTACATTTGTGGTATGGGTTTTAGGGTTTAGGTTTTAGGTTTTAGGGTTTAGGGATTCTGGTTTAGTGTTTTCGGTTTGGGGTTTGGGGTTTAGGTTTAGGTGTTTATGTTTTAGGGTTCTGGTTTTAGGTTTTAGGGTTTTGGTATTCTGGTTTTGGGTTTTGGGTTTGGGGTTAGGGTTTAGGGTTTAGCGTTTTTAGGGTCTACGGCTTAGGGTTTAGATTTTTGTGTTTAGGGTTTAGGGTTTAGGGTTTAATGTTTATTGTTTAGGGTTTAGTGTTCCTGGTTTGGTGTTTAGGGTTTAGGGTTTTGTGTTTTGCGTTTAGGGTTTAGGGTTTATGGTTTGGGGTTTAGGTTTTATGGTTTAGGGTTTAGGGTTTATGGTTTAGGTGTTTTCATTTTAGGGTTTAGGTGTTTTGGTTTTAGGGTTTAGGTTTTAGGTTTTAGGGTCTAAGGATTCTGGTTTTGGGTTTTGGGTTTGGGATAAGAATTTGGGGTTAGCGTTTAGGGTTTTGGGTTTACTGTTTTTATGGTCTAGGTTTACGGTTTAGGGTTTGGTGTTTAGGTTTAGGATTTAGGGTTTAGGGTTTATTGTTTAGGGTTTTGGGTTTCGGGTTTAGGGTTTCTGGTATAGGGTTTAGGGTTTAGGGTTTTGCGTTTAGCATTTAGGGTTTAGGGTTTCGGGTTAACGGTTTAGTTATTTAGATTAGGGTTTGGGTTTAGGGTTTTGGGTTTTGGGTTTTTAGTTTCTAGCGTTTAGGGTTCGGGGTTTAGGGTTTAGAGTTTAAGGTTTGGGTGTAGGATTTGGTGTTTAGGGTTTGGGGTTTTGGATTTAGGGTTTAGGATTTAGGTATTGGGGTTTAGGATTTTGGGTTTAGGGTTTTGGATTTTGGGTTTAGTGTTTTGGATTTTGGGTTGATGGATTAAGGTTTATGGTTTAGGGTTTAGGGTTCAGGGTTTAAGATTTAGGGTTCAGGGTTTAGGGTTTTGGATTTAGTGTTCAGGCTTTAGTGTTTAAGGTTTTAGAGTTTTGGGCTTGGGGTTTAGAGTTTAGGGTTTAGTGTTTTTGGTTTGGGGTTTAAGGTTTAGGGCTTGGGGTTTAGGGTTTAAGGTTTTCGATTATAGGGTTTTGGGTTTAGGCTTTAGGGTTTGGGCTTTAGGGTTTAGGGTTTTGAGTTTAGGGCTTAGGGTTTAGGGTTTACGGTTTACGGTTTAGGGTTTTCATTTTTGGGTTTTTGGTTTTAGGATTTAGGGTTTAGGGTTTAGGGTTTAGTTTTTAGGGGTTTAAGGTTTAGTGTTTAGGGTTAGGTTTTTGGGTTTAGTGTTTATGGTTTGGTGTTTAGGGTTTAGGGTTTAGGTGTTTAGCTTTTAGGGTTTAGGTTTCACAGTTTAGGTTTTAAGGTTCAGGATTTAGGGTTTAGCATTTATGGTTGAGTGTTTTCGATTTAGGGTTTAGGGTTTAGGGTTTAGGGCCTAGGGTTTTGGGTTTAGGGTTTTAGGGTTCACGATTTACGGTTTAGTGTTTAGGGTTGTAGGGTTTTGGGTTTAGGGTTTTGGGTTTGGTGTTAGTGTTTGGGGTTGGTGGTTAGGGTTTAGGGTTTTGGTTTTTTAGGGTTTAGGGCTTAGGGTTTAGGTTGGGGTTTAGGTTTTATGGTTTTGTGTTTTTGGCTTAGGGTTTAGGGTTTAGGGTTTAAGGTTTAGGTGTTTAGGTTTTAGGGTTTAGTTTTTAGGTTTTAGGGTTTAGAGTTTGAGGGTTTAGGGTTTAGGTTTTAGGGCTTAGGGTTATAGGGTTTTGGGTTTTGGGTTTTTAGGGTCTATTGTATAGGGTATTGGTTTTAAGGCTTAGGATTTAGGGTTTAGGGTTTGGGTTTAGGTGTTTAGGTTTAGGGTTTAGGTTTTGTGCTTTATGGTTTAGGGTTTAGGCATTAGGCTTTAGGGTTTTGGATTAGGGTTTGCGGTTTAGAGTTTAGGGTTTTTAGGGTCTATGGTTTAGGGTTTAGGGTTTAGGGTCTAGGGTCTAGGGTTTGGGGTTTAGGGTTTATGGTTTTGTGTTTTGGGTTTAGGGTTTAGGGTTTCGTGTTTAGGGTTTAGGGTTTACATTTTAGAGTTTAGGTGTTTAGGTGTTAGAGTTGAGTGTTTTGGGTATGAGGGTTTAAGGTTTTTAATTTACCGCTTCGATTTTAGTGTTTTTAGGGTCCACAGTTTAGGATTTAGAGTTTATGGTTGAGGATTCAGAGGTTAGGGTTTGGGGTTTAGGGTTTTGTGTTAGGGTTTGGGGTTAGCGTTTGGGGTTAGGGTTTAGGGTTTGTGTTGACCGTATAGGTCACGCCCTAGTTTTGATATTGACAAATACGATTGTATTTAATAAATATCTAGTTTATGGGCAGGTTCATACTAGCATATCATCAATGGCACGTGAAAGCTCAAAGTTTGAAGACAAATTCATGCTCTTAATTGTAATAATTTTAGTGAAATTTGTCTGTAATATTAATTAGGGTATTCGGTTTGTAATAAGCACACACATCACATGCACGATTTATTTTGTAAGCTCAAACCAGATACAAACCAAAAATAACCATAAACCGGACTTTTTCGATGTCTTCAAATTGAACCCCAAGTGCCCCTAGGACACTCACACTTTCACATATATTTGTTAGGCACTTGAATAAGGCTTCTTTGCTTTAATCCGGGACCGAAATGCACACACGATGCACTTTCGGTCGACCAGCCAAGCCAGTTCAATTTGGCCTGGTCGACCGAGACACCTTGGGTCAAAGTTTGACCACTCGGTCGACCAGCAAAGGTAGTTCAAAAGGTCCTGGTCGACCGAAACTCCCTGGGGTCAAAGTTTGACCACTCGGTCGACCAACAAGGTTAGTTCAAAAGGCCCTGGTCGACTGAAACTCTTATGAGTCAACAGTTGACCATCTGGTCGACCGAAAACTTTTGTACTACAACTACCTAGTCAACCGAAAGGTTCTCGGGGGAATTCCAAGCGGTCTGGTTGACCGAACCAGGCAGTTCAAAATGCCCTGGTTGACCAAAACTCAAAAAATTGGGAAATCGCCCTCTCCATTCGACCGAGCATTTTAGTTCAAAAGTCCCCTGGTCGACCGAGCCATTTGAGTCCTAGTCGACTGAACCATTTTTGGTCGACCGGACCTCTCGGGTGGCTCCTATTTTTTTATCGCGGTTAATAATTTTAAACAGTGTTAAATTGATTTAAATGTCATTAATCTTTTCCAACAATCCCTAATAGGTCCCCAATGGTCAAAATTTTCAGTATGTCTATATATACTCTTTCATTTGGTGGATTAAGCAGTGATTAGTGAAAAAGGATTAAAGAATTCTCTCTAAAAAAAAAATACTCCTTTTGATTCATATTGCTCATACCTTTCTTACAAACACTCTAGCTTACCTCTTCAAGTTCAAAATCATTTGTAAGTGCCTTGAGTGTATATTCTAAAAGGTTTTGCTCTCACTGTTTAAAGTGTTTGAATCGATTTTTCTCTCGAGAGCATAACCTAAGTTTTCTTAAGAGGCTTTGCTAATAAGCCTACTCTAAGAAGACTTGTGGTAAACTTCCGAGTGTTGCATTATCATTGCAATATCTTTGGAAGTTTGTATTTGTTTTTGATTTGCAAAAACATATTTCAAGCTTACTCAAATATCTTGTGGAATTTATTGAACTATTTGTGAAAAGATATTTGTGCTTGTTACACTAATCTTTGTGGTAATATTTATACAAGTATATATATCATTTGCCGAAAACAAAGATTATCTATTTTGTAATCCAAGCATATACACATTCGTATGATTGAGATATTCTCTGATTGATATTCTTGAGGCTTGCTTGGTGTTATGTGTAAACATGTTTGATTGAATATTTTGAGGTACACAAATTATTATTGATACTCTCACGTACTCACTACATTGATAGAAAATATCTTTGAGAGTTAAACTACTTAGACCACTCAGAGCTTACATTTTAAATCATCTGTGGTGTTTGTGTTTGTGCGCATTTGTGGTACAAATCTGCTTTACGTGAAAGCACCCATATATTGTACCGTTTGATTATATATCTGAGAGATTCAAGGCGTGGCCCGAGGAGGCGATAATCCAACCCGGTAAGGATTGGTGTAAAGGTTGAGGTTAGCCCTGTGATAACTTGACCTGGTTTGTATAGGTGCCGCTCCACCCGTTCAAGTGAGCAAGTTAGTGTGATAATCCTTGTGCTGGTTAGCCAAGGCGAGGACGTAGGCAGTTGGCCGAACCTCGATAACATATCTGCGTGTCATCCTTTATTTACTGCTTTCTGGTACTTGTGCGATTAATTAAACTGCTTCATTTAATTTCTGATATATTTACATTATTCGCATTAGATTGACCACGGGGTTGTGAACATACTGCTGTTAGGAGGAACACCTAGGGGTTAAATTTTAAAAGTATCAATTCACCCCTCTATTGGGATCACGGTAAAGCTAACAGCTAGGTTTTAGGGTCTAGTGTTCAGGGTTTAGGGTTTAGGGTTTAGCGTTTAGTGGTTAGGGTTTAGTGCTTAGGGTTTAGTGTTTAGGGTTTAGGGATTGGGGTTTATGATCTAGGTGTTTAGGTTTTAGGGTTTAGGATTTACTGTTTAGGGTTTTGTGTTTTGGGTTTTGGGTTTAAGGTTTAGGTTTTAGGGTTTAGTGTTTAGTATTTAGTGTTTAGGTTTTAGGGTTTAGAATTTAGGGCTTGGGTTTTAAGGTTTAGGGCTTAGGGTTTAGGGTTTAGGGTTATAGCGTTTAGGGTTTAGGGTTTAGGGTTAGGGTTTGAGGTTCGGGTTTAGGGTTTAATGCTTAGGGTTTCAGATATACAGTTTAGGGTTTGGGGTTAGGGTTTCGTGTTAGGGTTTAAGGTTTAGGTTTTGTAGGGTCTAGGGTTTAGGGTTTAAGGTTTAGGGTTTAGGGTTTGGCGTTAGGGTTTAGGGTTTAGGTTTAATATTTAGGATTTAAGATTTTGGGTTTTGGGTTTAGGGTTTTCGTTTTTCGGTTTAGGAGTTTAGATTTTAGGGTTTAGGGTTTGGGGGTTAGGTTTTGGGGTTAGGGTTTAGGGTTTTGGGTTTTGGTTTTTTAGGGTCTAGGGTTTAGTGTTTAGGGTTTAGGTTTTCGGGTTTGGGGTTTTGGATTTGCGTGTTTAGGTTTTAGTCTTTATGTTTTTGAGCTTAGAGTTTAGGGTTTAGGGTTTAGTGTTTTGATTTAGGGTATAGGGTTTGTGGTTAGTTTGAGGCTTTAAGGTTTAAGGTTTAGTGTATAGGGTTTGTGTTTAGGGTCTAGGTTTTTGGTTTCAGGTTTAGGGTTTAGGGTTTAGGGTTTTGAGTTTGGGGTTAAGATTTGGGGTTAGGGTTTACGCTTTAGGCTCTAGGGTTTTGGGTTTTGGATTTAGGAGTTTAGGTTTTAGGGTTTTTGGTTTGGGGTTAGGTTTTGGGGTTATGGTCTAGGGTTTTGGGTTTTGGGTTTTTAGGGTTAAGGGTCTTGGGTTTTGGGTTTAGGGTTTGGGGTTAGGGTTTAGTGTTTAGGGTTTAGGTTTTAGGGTTTAGGGTTTTTGGTTTAGGGTTTAGGGTTTAGGATTAGGGTTTAGGGTTTGGGTTAGTTTTCGAGTTTAAGGTTTCGGGTTTAGGGTTTTAGGGTTTAGGGTTTAGGGTTTAGGTTTAGGGTTTCCAGTTCAGGGTTTAGGGTTTCGAGTTTGGAGTTAGGATTTGGGGTTTGGGTTTAGGGTTTAGGGTTTAGGGTTTTTCGAGTGTAGGGCTTAGTGTTTAGGGTTTTGCGTTTTGGAGCTTACTGTTTAGGAGTTTAGGATTTTAGGGTTTAAAGTTTTGGGTTTAGGGTTTAGGGTTTCGGGTTTAGGGTTTTTGGTTTGGGGTTAGGGTTTGGGTTTGGGGTTTAGGGTTTAGGATTTACGTTTTTTAGGGTCTAGGGTTTTGGTTTTAGGGTTTAGGTTGGGGTTTAGGTTTTAGGGTTTAGTGTTTTGGGTTTAGGGTTTAGGGTGTATGTGTTGAGGTTTTATGGTTTAGGTTTTAGGTTTTAAGGTTTAAGGTTTAGGGTTTAGTCTTTTGAGAGTTTAGGGTTTAGGGTATAGGGTTTAGGGGTTAGGGTTAACGGTTTAGATTTTAGGGTTTAGGTTTTTATGTTTTAGGGTTTGGGTTTTATGGTTTAGTGTTTAGGGTTTGGGGTTTAGGGTTTAGGGTTTTGGAATAGGGTAAAGGGTTTAGGGTTTAGGGTTTTTAGGGTCTAGGTTTTGGGGTTTAGGGTTTAGGGTTTAGGGTTTGGGGTTTATGGTTTAGGGTTTAGGGTTTAGGGCTTAGGGGTATAGGGTTCGGGGTTTAGGGTTTCAAGTTGAGAGTTTAGGGTTTGGGGTTGGGGTTTGCGGTAAAGGTTTAGAGTTTAGGGTTATAGGGTTTATGGTTTAGGGTTTCAGGTTTCTGGTTTTGGGTTTGGGGTTTTGGTTTGGTGTTAGGGTTTTGGGTTTAGGGTTTAGGTTTTTTAGGGTCTAGGGTTTAGGGTTTCGGTTTTAAGGTAGGGTTTAGGGTTTATGGTTTAATGTTATTAGGTTTTATAATTTATGGTTTAGGGTTTAAGGTTTAGGGTTTAGCTGTTTAGGTTTTAGGGTTTAGGTTTTAGGGTTTAGGGTTTTGGGTTTTTAGGGCCTAGTGTTCTGGGTATAGGGATTAAGGTTTAGTGTTTAGGGTTTAGGGTTTAGGGTTTAGGGTTTCAAGTTTAGGGCTTTGGGTTTGTGGTTAGCTTTTGGGGTTAGGCTTTTGGGTTTAGGGTTGTTATGGTCTAGGGTTTAGGGTTTAGGGTTTAAGGTTTTGTGTTCAGCGTTTTGGGTTTAGGGTTAGGTGTTTAGGTTTTAGGGTTTAGGGTTTAGGATTTTAGGTTTATGGTTTCGTTTTTCGAAGTTAGGGTTTAGTGTTTAGCATAATAGGGTTTAGGGTTTAGGTTTTATGGTTTTTAGGGACTACGGTTTAGGATTAAGGGTTTAAGGTTTACGATTAGGGTTTAGGGTTTAGTGTTTAGGGTTAGGGATTAGGTATTAGGGTTTAGGGTTTAGGGTTTAGGTGTTTAGATTTTCGGGTTTAGGTTTTAGTGTTTAGGGTTTAGAGTTTAGGGTTTAGGGTTTAAGGTTTAGGGTTTAGTGTTTAGTTTTTAGGGTTTAGGGTTTAGGGTTTAGGGTTTAGGGTTTAGTGTTTAGGGTTTAGGGTTTTGCGTTTATGGTTTAGCATTTAAGGCTTAGAGCTTAGTACATAGGGTTTAAGGTTTACGGTTTGGGGTTTAGTGTTTAGGGTTTAGGGTTTTAGGTTACTGTTCAAGGTTTTGGGTCTGCGGTTTAGGGTTTAGGGGTTGGGGTTTAGCGTTTTGGGTTTGGGGTTAGGGTTTAGGCTTTAGGTGTTTGGGTTAGGGCTATAGTGTTTAGGGTTTAGGGTTTAGGTTTTAGTGCTTAGGGTTTAGGGTTTAGGGTTTAGGGTGTGGGGTTTTGGTTTTAGGGTTTAGGATTTAGGGATTTGGGCTTTTGGTTTTAGGTTTTGGATTTAAGGTTTAGGGTTTAGGGTTTAGTGTTTAGTATTTAGGGTTCAGTGTTTATGGTTTTTGGTTTAGGGTTTAGGATTTATGGCTTGGGTTTTAGGGTTTAGGGCTTATGACTTAGGGTTTAGGGTTTAGGGTTACAGGGCTTAGGTTTTATGGTTTCGAGTTTAGGGTTTAGGATTTGGGGTTAGGGTTTGAGGTTAGGGTTCAGGGTTTTGGGCTGAGGGTTTCGGATTTGGGGTTTATTGTTTGGGGATGGGGTTTCGTGTTAGCGTTTAGCGTTTAAGTTTTTTAGGGTGTATGGTTTTGGGTTTATGGTTTAGGGTTTATGGTTTTGGGTATGGGTTTTGGGTTTAGGTTTTAGTGTTTAGGGTTTAGGGTTTAGGGTTTTGGGTTTTGGGTTTAGGAGTTTAGGTTTTAGGGTTTAGCGTTTAGGGCTTAGGATTTTGAATTTGGGGTTTATTATTTGGGGATGGGGTTTCGTGTTAGCGTTTAGGGTTTAGGTTTTTTAGGGTCTATGGCTTTGGGTTTAAGGTTTCGGATTTATGGTTTGGGTAAGGGTTTAGGGTTTTGGGTTTTGGGTTTAGGAGTTTAGGTTTTAGGGTTTAGCGTTTGGGGTTGGGTTTTGCGATTACAGCCTAGAATTTAGGGTTTTGGGTTTTTAGGGTCTAAGGTTTAGGGTTTAGGGTTTGGGGTTAGGGTTTTGTGTTTTGGGTTTTGGGTTTAGGGTTTAGGGTTTAGGGTTTAGGATTAAGGGTTTTAGGTTTGGGGTCAGTTTTAGGGTTTAAGGCTTATGGTTTAGGGTTTTAGGGTTTAAGGCTTAGGGTTTTGGGTTTAGGGTTTAGGGTTTAGGTTTATGGTTTCGGGTTTAGTGTTTCTAGTTTCGGGTTAGGATTTGGGGTTAGGGTTTAGGGTTTAGGGTTTCGGGTTTAGGAGTTTAGGAGTTTAGGGTTATAAGGCTTAGGGTTTAGGGTTTACGTTTTCTATGGTCTAGGGTTTTGGGTTTTGGGTTTAGGTTGGGGTTTAGGGTTTAGGGTTTAGGGTTTAGGTGTTTAGGTTTCATGGCTTAGGTTTTGGGTTTTAAGGTTTAAGGTTTAGGGTTTAGGTTTTATGGTTTAGTGTTTAGGGTTTAGGGTTTAGGGTTTAGGGTTTTGGAATAGGGTAAAGGGTTTAGGGTTTAGGGTTTTTAGGGTCTAAGGTTTGGGGTATAGGGTTTACGGTTTAGGGTTTGGGGTTCAGGATTTATGGTTTAGGGTTTAGGGTTTAGGGCTTTGGGGTATAGGGTTCAGGGTTTAGGGTTTCAGGTTTAGGGTTTAGGGTTTGTGGTAAGGGTTTAGGGTTTTGGGTTATAGGGTGTATTGTTTAGGGTTTTAGATTTTGGGTTCTGGGTTTGGGGTTAGGGTTTGGCGTTAGGGTTTAGGGTTTAGGGTTTAGGGTTTAGTGTAGGGTTTAGGGTTTATGGTTTAGTGTTTATTAGGGTTTATGAGTTATGGTTTAGGGTTTAAGATTTTGGGTTTAGGTGTTTAGGTTTTAGGGTTTAGGCTTTAGGTTCGAGGGTGTTGGGTATAGGATTTTGGGTATCTAGGGTCTAGTGTTTAGGGTTTTGGGATTTGGGTTTAGTGTTTAGGGTTTAGGGTTTAGGGTTTCAGGTTTAGGGCTTATGGTTTGTGGTTAGCATTTGGGGTTAGGCTTTAGGGTTTTTAGGGTCTAGGGTTTAGGGTTTACGGTTAAGGGTTTAGGATTTTGGGTTTAGGGTTTAAGTTTTAGGAGTTTAGGGTTTGGGAGTTTGGGAGTTTAGGGTTTAGAGTTTGGGGTTATAGGGTTTAGGGTTTAGTGTTTACGTTTTTTATGGTCTAGGGTTTTGGGTTTAGGGTTTAGGTTGGGGTTTAGGGTTTAGGGTTTAGGTTTTATGGCTTAGGTTTTGGGTTTTAAGGTTTAAGGTTTAGGGTTTAGGGTTTTTAGAGTTTAGGGTTTAGGGTATAGGGTTTAGGGTTTAGGGTTTAAGGTTTAGATTTTAGGGTTTAGGTTTTTATGTTCTTGTGTTTAGGTTTTATGGTTTAGTGTTTAGGGTTTAGGGTTTAGGGTTTAGGGTTTTGGAATAGGGTAAAGGGTTTAAGGTTTAGGGTTTTTAGGGTCTAGGGTTTGGGGTATAGGGTTTACGATTTACGGTTTGGGGTTCAGGATTTATGGTTTTGGGTTTAGGGTTTAGGGCTTTGGGGTATAGGGTTTAGGGTTTAGGTTTTTGAGGTTTAGGGTTTAGGGTTTGGGTTAGGGTTTGTGGTAAGGGTTTAGGGTTTTGGGTTATAGGGTGTATTGTTTAGGGTTTCAGATTTTGGGTTCTAGGTTTGGTGTTAGGGTTTCGGGTTTAGGGTTTAGGGTTTTTAGGGTCTAGGGTTTAGGGTTTAGGGTTTAGTGTTGGGTTTAGGGTTTATGGTTTAGTGTTTATTAGGGTTTATGAGTTATGGTTTAGGGTTTAAGGTTTCGGGTTTAGGTGTTTAGGTTTTAGGGTTTAGGTTTTAGGTTCGAGGGTGTTGGGTTTAGGATTTTGGGTATTTAGGGCCTAGTGTTTAACGTTTAGGGATTTGGGTTTAGTGTTTAGGGTTTAGGGTTTCAGATTTAGGGCTTATGGTTTGTGGTTGGCGTTTGGGGTTAGGCTTTAGGGTTTTTAGGGTCTAGCGTTTAGGGTTTACGGTTTAAGGTTTAGGGTTTAGGGTTTTGTGTTTAGGATTTAGGGATTAGGGATTAGGTTTTAAGGTTTAGGTGTTTAGGTTTTAGGGTTTAAATTTTAGGGTTGAGGGTTTAGGATTTTGGGTTTATGGTTTTGTGTTTAGAAGTAATTGTTTAGTGTTTAGCGTAATAGGATTTAGGGTTTAGGTTTTATGGTTTTTAGGGACTATGGTTTAGGATTTAGTATCAAAGGCTTAGGGTTTAGGATTTGGGTTTAGGGTTTAGTGTTTAGGGTTGGGGTTTAAGGTTTAGGGTTTTGGTTTTAGGGTTTAGGGTTTTAGATTTTAGGTTTAGCTTTTAGGGTTTAGGGTTTTAGGGTTTTGGGTTTTGGGTTAAGATTTAGGGTTTAGTGTTTAGTTTTTAGGGTTTAGGGTTTAGGGTTTAGGGTTTAGTGTTTAGGGTTTAGGGTTTTGCCTTTATGGTTTAGGGTTTAGGGCTTAGGGCTTAGTGCATAGGGTTTAGGGTTTACGATTTAGGGTTTAGTGTTTAAGGTTTAGGGTTTTGGGTTAGGGTTTAGGGTTTAGGGTCTAGGGTTTAGGGTTTACGGTTTAGGGTTTGGGGTTTAGCATTTTTGGTTTGGGGTAATGGTTTTGGGTTAGGGTTTAGGGTTTAGGGTTTAGGTGTTTGGGTTTAGGCTATAGTGTTCAGGGTTTAGGGTTTAGGGTTTAGTGCTTAGGGTTTAGGGTTTAGGGTGTGGGGTTTAGGTTTTAGGTTTAAGGGTTTAGGTTTTAGGGTTTAGGATTTAGGATTTTGGGTTTTGGGTTTTTGGTTTTGGATTTAAGGTTTAGGGTTTAGGGTTTAGGGTTTAGTGTTTAGTATTTAGGGTTTAATGTGTATGATTTTTGGTTTAGGGTTTAGGATTTAGGGCTTGGGTTTTAGGGTTTAGGGCTTAGGGCTTATGGTTTAGGGTTTAGGGTTACAGGGTTTAGGTTTTAGGGTTTCGGGTTTAGGGTTTAGGGTTTAGGGTTTGGGGTTAGGGTTTGAGGTTAGGGTTTAGGGTTTAGGGCTTAGGGTTTCAGATTTTCGGTTTAGAGTTTGGGGATGGGGTTTCGTGTTAGCGTTTAGGGTTTAGGGTTTTGGGTTATAGGGTGTATTGTTTAGGGTTTCAGATTTTGGGTTCTGGGTTTGGGGTTACGTTTGGTGTTAAGGTTTCGGGTTTAGGGTTTAGGGTTTTTAGGGTCTAGGGTTTTGGGTCTAGGGTTTAGTGTAGGGTTTAGGCTTTATGGTTTAGTGTTTATTAGGGTTTATGAGTTATGGTTTAAGGTTTCGGGTTTAGGTGTTTAGGTTTTAGGGTTTAGGGTTTAGGTTCGAGGGTGTTGGGTTTAGGATTTTGGGTATTTAGGGCCTAGTGTGTAGGGTTTAGGGATTTGGGTTTAGTGTTTAGGGGTTAGGGTTTAGGGTTTAGGGTTTAGGGCTTATGGTTTGTGGTTAGCGTTTGGGGTTAGGCTTTAGGGTTTTTAGGGTCTGGGGTTTAGGGTTTATAGTTAAGGGTTTAGGGTTTTGTGTTTAGGGTTTAGGGTTTAGGGTTTACGTTTCAAGGTTTAGGTGTTTAGGTTTTAGGGTTTAAATTTTAGGGTTGAGGGTTTAGGATTTTGGGTTTATGGTTTCGTGTTTAGAAGTAATTGTTTAGTGTTTAGCGTAATAGGGTTTAGGGTTTAGGTTTTATGGTTTTTAGGGACTACGGTTTAGGATTTAGGATTAAAGGCTTAGGGTTTAGTGTTTAGGGTTGGGGTTTAGGGTTTAGGGTTTAGCTATGTAGGTTTTCGGGTTTAGGTTTTAGGGTTTTGGGTTTTGGATTTTAGGTTTAGCTTTTAGGGTTTAGGGTTTTTGGGTTGAGGGTTTTGGGTTAAGGTTTAGGGTTTAGTGTTTAGTTTTTAGGGTTTAGGGCTTTTAGGGTTTAGGGTTTAGTGTTTAGGGTTTAGGGTTTTGCCTTTATGGTTTAGGGTTTGGGGCTTAGGGCTTAGTGCATAGGGTTTAGGGTTTACGATTTAGGGTTTAGTGTTTAAGGTTTAGGGTTTTGGGTTAGTGTTTAGGGTTTAGGGTTTAGGGTCTAGGGTTTAGGGTTTATGGTTTAGGGTTTGGGGTTTAGCGTTTTGGGTTTGGGGTTATGGTTTTGGGTTAGGGTTTAGGGTTTAGGGTTTAGGTGTTTGGGTTTAGGCTATAGTGTTCAGGGTTTAGGGTTTAGGGTTTAGTGCTTAGGGTTTAGGGTTTAGGGTGTGGGGTTTAGGTTTTAGGTTTAAGGGTGTAGGTTTTAAGGTTTTGGATTTAGGGTTTTGGGTTTTGGGTTTTTGGTTTTGGATTTAGGTTTAGGGTTTAGGGTTTAGTGTTTAGTATTTAGGGTTTAATGTTTATGATATTTGGTTTAGGGTTAAGGATTTAGGGCTTGGGTTTTAGGGTTTAGGGCTTAGGGCTTATGGTTTAGGGTTTTGGGTTACAGGGTTTAGATTTTAGGGTTTGGGGTTTAGGGTTAGGGTTTGAGGTTAGGGTTTTGGGTTTAGGGCTTAGGGTTTCGGATTTTCGGTTTAGAGTTTGGGGATGGGGTTTCGTGTTAGCGTTTAGGGTTTAGGGTTTTGGGTTATAGGGTGTATTGTTTAGGGTTTCAGATTTTGGGTTCTGGGTTTGGGGTTAGGGTTTGGTGTTAGGGTTTCGGGTTTAGGGTTTAGGGTTTTTAGGGTCTAGGGTTTAGGGTTTAGAGTTTAGTGTAGGGTTTAGGGTTTATGGTTTAGTGTTTATTAGGGTTTATGAGTTATGGTTTAGGGTTTAAGGTTTCGGGTTTAGGTGTTTAGGTTTTAGGGTTTTGGTTTTAGGTTCGAGGGTGTTGGGTTTAGGATTTTGGGTATTTAGGGCCTAGTGTTTAGGGTTTAGGGATTTGGGTTTAGTGTTTAGGGTTTATGGTTTAGGGTTTCAGGTTTAGGGCTTATGGTTTGTGGTTAGCGTTTGGGGTTAGGCTTTAGGGTTTTTAGGGTCTAGGGTTTAGGGTTTACAGTTAAGGGTTTAGGGTTTAGGGTTTAGGGTTTAGGGTTTTGTGTTTAGGGTTTAGGGTTTAGTGTTTAGGTTTTAAGGTTTAGGTGTTTAGGTTTTAGGGTTTAAATTTTAGGGTTGAGGGTTTAGGATTTTGGGTTTATGGTTTCGTGTTTAGAAGTAATTGTTTAGTGTTTAGCATAATGGGGTTTAGGGTTTAGGTTTTATGGTTTTTAGGGACTACGGTTTAGGATTTAGGATTAAAGGCTTAGGGTTTAGGGTTTAGTGTTTAAGGTTAGGGTTTAAGGTTTAGGGTTTAGGGTTTAGGTGTTCAGGTTTTCGAGTTTAGGGTGTGGGGTTTAGGTTTTAGGTTTAAGGGTTTAGGTTTTAAGGTTTAGGATTTAGGGTTTTGGGTTTTGGGTTTTTGGTTTTGGATTGAAGGTTTAGGGTTTAGGGTTTAGTGTTTAGTATTTAGGGTTTAATGTTTATGGTTTTTGGTTTAGGGTTTAGGATTTAGGGCTTGAGTTTTTGGGTTAAGGGCTTAGGGCTTATGGTTTAGGGTTTAGGGTTACAGGGTTTAGGTTATAGGGTTTCGGGTTTAAGGTTTAGGGTTTGGGGTTATGGTTTGAGGTTAGGGTTTAGCGTTTAGGGCTTAGGGCTTCGGATTTTCGGTTTAGAGTTTGGGGATGGGGTTGTGTGTTAGCGTTTAGGGTTTAGGTTTTTTAGGGTATATGGTTTAGGGTTTAAAGTTTTGGGTTTAAGGTTTTGGGTAAGGGTTTAAGGTTTAGTGTTTAGGGTTTAGGGTTCAAGGTTTTGGGTTTAGAGTTTTGGGTTTTGGGTATTTAAGGTGTAGGGTTTAGGGTTTAGGGTTGAGGGTTTGGGGTTAGGGTTTAATGTTTAGGGTTTTGGGTTTTGGGTTTTGGGTTTGGGGTTTAGGATTTAGGGTTTTGGGTATTGGGTCAGTTTTAGGGTTTAAGTCTTAGGGTTTAGGGTTTTAGGGTTTAAGGCTTACGGTTTTGGGTTTAGGGTTTTGGTCTTGGGTTTGGGGTTTAAAGTTTCAGGTTTCGTGTTTCAAGTTAGGATTTGGGGTTAGAGTTTAGGGTTTAGGGTTTAGGGTTTGGGAGTTAGGGTTTTTGATTTAGGGATTAGTGTTTAGGGTTTAGGGTTTAGGGTTTAGTGTTTTGTATTTATGGTTTAGGGCTTAGGATTTAAGGTTTAGGGTTTAGGGCTTAGGGTTTAAGGTTTAGGGTTTTAGGGTTTATGGTTTAGGGTTTAGGGTTTAGGATTTTAAGGTTTAGGGTTTAGAGTTTAGGGTTTGGGGTTTGGGGTTTAGTGTTTTGGATTTAGTGATTTGGGTTTTGGGTTGCGGGTTTAGGGTAGGGTTTTGGGTTTAGGGTTTAGTGTTTAGGGCTTAGGGTTTAGGGTTTATGGTTTAGGGTTTGGGTGTTTAGGTTTTGGGGTTTAAGTTTTAGGTTTTTGGGTTTGGGGTTTAGGGTTTAGGGTTTAAGGTTTTTAGGGCCTTGTGTTCAGGATTTAGTGATTAGGGTTTAGGGTTTAGGGTTTTGGGTTTAGGGTCTAGGGTTTCTGGTTAGCGTTTGAGGTTAGGCTTTCGGGTTTAGGGTTTTTAGGGTCTAAGGTTTAGGGTTTAGGGTTTAGGGTTTAAGGTTTTGTTTTTAGGGTTTAGGGTTTAGGGTTTAGGGTTTGAATTTTAGGGTTTAGGGTTTAGGATTTAAGGTTTAGGGTTTAGTGTTTAGAAGTTATGGTTTATTGTTTAGGGTATTAGGGTTTAGGGTTTGGGGTTTAGATTTTAGGGTTTTTAGGGTCTACGATTTAGGATTTAGGGTTTAGGATTAAGGGTTTAGGGTTTAAGGTTTAGTGTTTAGGGTTAATGTTTAGGGTTTAGGGTTTACGTTTTGGGGTTTAGGGTTTAGGGATTAGGGTTTAGGTTTTAGTGTTGGGGGTTTAAGGTTTTGGGTTTAGTGTTTAGTTTTTAGTGTTTAAGGTTTACCGTTTTTATGATCTAGGGTATAGGGTTTAGGGTTTTCGTTGGGGTTTAGGGTTTAGGGTTTTGGTTGGGGTTTAGGGTTTAGGGTTTAGTGTTTAAAGTTTGTGGTTTAGGGTTTAGGGTTTAGGTGTTTAGGTTTTTAGGTTTAAGTTTTAGGTTTTCGGGTTTTGGGTTTAGGGTTTTTAGTGTCTAAGGTTAAAGGTATAGGGTTTAGGGCTTAGTGTTTAGATTTTAGGGTTTAGGATTTATGATTTAGGGTTTTAGGTTTTAGGTTTTAGGGTTTAGGGTTTAGGTGTTTATGTTTTAGGGTTCTGGGTTTAGGGTTTTGTATTAGGGTTTTCGGTTTTGAGTTTTGGGTTTTTACGGTCTAGGGTTTGGGGTTTAGGGTTTATGGTTCAAAGTTTGGGGTTTAGGATTGAGGGATTACAATTTAGGTTTTAGGGCTTAGGGTTGTAGGGTTTTGTGTTTAGGTTTTAGGGTTTGCGGTTGAGGGTTTAGGGTTTGGGGTTAGAGTTTAGGGTTTAGTGTTTAGGGTTTAGGGTTTAGGGTTTAGGGTTTAGGTTTTATGGTTTTGGTGTTTAGGTTTTAGGGTTTGAATTTTAGGGTTTAGGGTTTAATTTTTAGGATTTAGTGTTTAAGGTTTAGTGTTTAGGATAGGTTCAGGTTTTGGGGTATTATGGTTTTGGGTTTAGGGTTTAGGATTTATGGTTTAGGGTTTCCGGTTAAAGGGTTTAGGGTTTTGGGTTTAGGGTTTAGGGGTTGGGGTTAGGGTTTAGGGTTTAGGTTTTAGGGGTTTTAGGGTCTAGGGTTTAGGGTTTTGGTTTTAGGGGTTTTAGGGTTTTGTGTTTAGGGTTTAAGGTTTAGGATGCTAGGGTTTAAAGATTAGGGTTTAGGGTTTAGGGTTTGGGGTTTAGTGTTTGGTATTTTTGGTTTAGGGTTTAGGCTTTTTGGTTTAGGGTTTCAGGTTTAGGGTTTAAGGGTTAGGGGTTAGGGGTTAGGTTTTAGGGTTAAGATTTTAGGGTTGTAGGCTTTAGGGTTTAGGGTTTCGAGTTTAGGGTTTTGTGTTTCGTGGTAGGGTTTGGGTTTAGGGTTTGGGGTTTAGGGTTTAGGGTTTTTAGGTTCTAGGGTTTAAGGTTTAGGGTTTATGGTTTAGGGTTTAGGGTTTTGGACTTAGTGCCTAAGGTTTAGGGATTAGGGTTTAGGGTTTAGGGTTTAGGGTTTAGGGTTTATGGCTTAGGGTTGAGGGTTTAGGGTTTAGTGTTTTCGTTTTTGGGTTTTAGAGTTTAGGATTTAGGGTTTAGGTTTTTTGGTTTAGTGTTTAGGATGTGGGGTTTACAGTTTGGTGTTTAGGGTTAGGGTTTTGGGTTTAGTGCTTAGGGTTTAGGGTCTAAGGTTTAAAGTTTAGGGTTTAGGGTCTTGAGTTTTGGGTTTAGCGTTAAGGGTTAAGATTTAGGGTTTACGGTTTAGGGTTTAGAGTCTAGGGTTTATGGTTTAGTGTTTAGGATTTAAGGTTTAAGGTTTACGGTTTAGGGTTTAGGGCTTAGGGTTTTGGGTTTTAGGGTTTTGGGTTTTAGGGTTTTGGGTTTAGTGCTCGGGTTTAGGGTTTAGGGCTTAGTGTTTAATGTTAAGGGTTTGGGTTTTTCGTTTTTGGTTTTAGGGTTTAGAATTTAGGGTTTAGGGTTTAGGGTTTAGGGTTATAGGGTTTCAGGTTTAGGGTTTCGGGTTTTTGGTTTTGGGTTTGGGGTTGGAGTTTTGGGTTAGGGTTTAGCGTTTAAGGTTTAGGGGTTAGGGCTTAGGTTTAGGGTTTAGGGTTTAGAGTTTAGGGTTTGGTTCTTAGGGTTTATGATTTAGGGTTTAGGTTTTAGGGTTTAGCGTTTAGGGTTTAGGGTTTAGGGTTTAGGGTTTAGGGTTTAAGGTTTTGGATTTAGGGTTTAGGGTTTAAAGAATAGGGTTTAGGGTCTAGGGTTTAGGGTATAGTGTTTTGTATTTAGGGTTTAGGGTTTAGGGTTTAGGGTTTAGGGCTTAGGATTTAGGGTTTAGGGTTTAGGGCTTAGGATTTAGGGTTTAGGGTTTAGGGTTATAGGCTTTAGGGTTTGGTGTTTCAGGTTTACGGTTTCGGGTTAGGGTTTTGGTTTAGGGTTTAGGGTTTTGGGTTTTGGGTTTTTAGGGCCTAGGGTTTAGGCTTTAGGGTTTAGGATTTAGGGTTTAGGGTTTATGGCATAGGGTTTAGGGTTTAGGGTTTAGGGTTGAGGGTTTAGGGCTAGGGTTTAGGGTTTAGGGTTTAGGGTTAGGGTTTAGGGTTTAGGGTTTACGATTTAGGGTCTAGGGTTAGGTTTGGGGTTTAGGATTTAGGGTTTAAGGTTTATGGTTTAGGGTTTAGGGTTTAGGGTTTATGGCATAGGGTTTAGGGTTTAGGGTTTAGGGTTTAGGGTTTAGGGCTAGGGTTTAGGGTTTAGGGTTAGGGTTTAGGGTTTAGGGTTTATGATTTAGGGTCTAGGGTTAGGTTTGGGGTTTAGGATTTAGGGTTTAAGGTTTATGGTTTAGGGTTTAGGGGTTAGGGTTTTGGGTTTTTGGGTGTTGGGTGTTGGGTTTAGTGCTTTGGTTTAGGGTTTAAGGCTTAGAGTTTAGAGTGTAAGGTTTGGGTTTTAGTTTTTGGTTTTACGATTTAGGATCTAGGGTTTAGGGTTTATGGTTTTGGGTTATAAGGTTTTGGTTTTAGGGTTTTGGGTTTTTGGTTTTGGGTTTGGGGTTAGGGTTTGGTGTTAGGGTTTTGGGTTTAGGGGTTAGGGTTTAGGTTCAGGATTTAGGGTTAGGATTTAGGGTTTAGAATTGAGGGTTTAGTGCTTTTTGTTTAGGGTTTAGGATTATGGGTTTAGGGTTTAGGTGTTTAGGTTTTAAGGTTTAGTTTTCAGGCTTTAGGGTTTTGGGTTTAGGGTTTAAGATTTAGGGCTTGGGATTTTGGTTTTAGGGCTTAAGGTTTAGGGTTTTGGGTTGTAGGGTTTAGGGTTTAGGGTTAGGGTTTAGTGCTTAGGGTTTGGGGTTAGGGTTTTAGATTAGGAGGTTTAGGGCATAGGTTTTTGGGTTTACGGTTTAGGGTTTGGGGAGAGGAATTGGGGTTCGGGTTTAGTGTTTAGGTTTTTTTGGTTGTAGGGTTTAGGGTTTATGGTTTGGGGTTTTGGTTTAGGGTTTAGGGTTTACTTTTTTAGGCTTTAGGTTTTAGGGTTTTGGTTTTGGGTTTAGGTGTTTAGGTTTTACGATTTAGGGTTTGGGGCTAGGTTTTGGGGTTAGGGTCTAGGGTTTTGGGATTTGGGTTTTTAGGGTCCAAGGCTTAAGGTTTACGGTTTAGGGTTTAGGGTTTGGGGTTAGGGTTTAGGTGTTTAAGTTTTAGTGTTTAGGTTTTATTGTTTAGGGTTTAGGGTTTAGGTTTTAGTGCTTAGGGTTTTGGATTAGGGTTTAGGGTTTAAAGTTTATGATTTTTAGTGTCTAGGGTTTGGGGTTTGGGGTTTAGGGTTTAGGGTTTTTAGGGTCTAGAGTTTAGGGTTTAGGGTTTAAGGTTTAGGGTTTAAGGTTTGGGTTAGGGTTTATGGTTTAGTGTTTAGTGTTTAAGGTTTAGGGTTTAGGGTTTAGCTTGTAGGGTTTAGGTATTTGGGGTTTAGGGTTTAAATTTTAGTGTTTAGGGTTTAGGTTTTAGGGTATTAGGGTTTGGGGTTTAGAGTCTATGGTTTAGGGTTTTGGGTTTAGGTTTTTGGGGTTAGGGTTTGGGGTTAGGGTGTGGGGTTTAGGTTTTATGGTTTTTAGGGTCTTGGGTTTAGGATTTATGGTTTACGGTTTAGGCTTTTGTGTTTTGGGTCTTGGTTTAGGGTTTAGTGTTTAGATTTTAGCGTCTAGGGTTTAGGGTTTAGGGTTTAGGCGTTTAGGTTTTTGGGTTTAGGTTTTAGGTTTTAGGGTTCAGAGTTTAGGGTTTAGGGTTTAGGGTTTAAGGTTTAGGGTTTAGGGTCTAAGGTTTAGGGTTTAGGGTTTAGGGTTTAGGGTTTAGGGTTTAAGGTTTAAAGCTTAGGGTTTAGGGCCTAGTGTTTAAGGTTTTGGGGTTTTGTGTTTAGTGCTTAGGTTTACGGTTTAGGGCTTAAGGTTTAGGGTTTAGGGTTTAGGTTTTTCATTTTTGGTTTTAAGGTTTAGGGAATAGAGTTTAGGGTTTTGTGTTATAGGGTATACGGTTTAGGGTTTCGGGTTTAGTATTTTTGGGGTTGATGTTATGGTTTGGGGTTAGGGTTTAGGGTTTAGGGTTTTGTGGTTAGGGTTTAGGGTCTAGGGTTTAGGGTTTAGGGTTTTGTGCTTAGGGTTTAGGGTTTTGGGTCCAGGGTTTAGGGTTTAGGTGTTTAGGTTTTAGGGTTCAAGTTTTAGGGTTTGGGATTTAGGGTTTTGGGCTTTGAATTTAGGGTTTACGGTTTAGTGTTTAGTATTTAGGGTTTAGGGTCTATGGTTTAGGGTGTAGGGTTTAGGGTTTAGGGTTTAGGGTTTATGGTTTAGGGTTTAGGGTGTAGGGCTTAGTGCTTAGGGTTTAGGGTTTAGGGTTTAGGGTTTGGGGTTTAGGGTTAGGTTTTAAGGTTTAGGGCATCGTGTTTAGGGTCTAGGGTTTAGGGTTTAGGGTTTTTTAGGCTTTAAGGTTTAAATTTTAGGGTTTAGGGCCTAGGGTTTACAGTTTTAGGGTTTTGGGTTTAGTGCATGGGTTTTGGGTTTAGGGCTTGGGGTTTAGGGTTTAGGATTTAGGGTTTTGGTTTTTATTTTTTGGTTTTAGGGTTTAGGATTTAGAGTTAGGGCTTTGGGTTTTTGGTTATAGGGTTTGGGGTTTAGGGTTTTGAGTTTGGGGTTAGGGTTTGGGTTAGGGTTTAGTGTTTTGGGTTAAGGGGTTAGGGTTTAGGGTCTAGGGTTCAGGGTTTAGAGTTTAGTGTTTAGGATTTAGTGCTTAGGTTTTAGGGTTTAGGTTTTAGGGTTTATGATTTAGGGTTTTGGGTTTTGGTGTTTTGGATTTAGGTTTTAGGGTTTAGGTTTTTCATTTTTGGTTTTAAGGTTTAGGGATTAGGGTTTAGGGTTTTGTGTTATAGGGTATGCGGTTTAGGGTTTCGGGTTTAGTATTTTTGGGGTTGATGTTATGGTTTGGGGTTAGGGTTTAGGCTTTAGGGTTTAGGATTTTGTGCTTAGGGTTTAGGGTTTTGGGTCTAGGGTTTAGGGTTTAGGTGTTTAGGTTCTAGGGTTCAAGTTTTAGGGTTCGGGATTTAGGGTTTTGGGGTTTTGAATTTAGGGTTTACGGTTTAGTGTTTAGTATTTAGGGTTTAGGGTCTATGGTTTAGGGTGTAGGGTTTAGGGTTTAGGGTTTATGGTTTAGGGTTTAGGGTGTAGGGCTTAGTGCTTAGGGTTTAGGGTTTAGGGTTTAGGGTTTGGGGTTTAGGGTTAGGTTTTAGGGTTTAGGGCATCATGTTTAGGGTCTAGGGTTTAGGGTTTAGGCTTTAAGGTTTAAAGTTTAGGGTTTAGGGCCTAGGGTTTTTAT
>NW_026652071.1:0-45748 GCF_029873635.1 Malania oleifera
GGTTTTAATTGGGGTTTTAATTTTTTATGGTCTGGGGTTTAACATTTTGCATTTAGGGTTTTGGGTTAAGTGATTAGGGTTTAGGGTTTAGGGTTTAGAGTTTGGGTTTAGGGTTTAGTGTTTAGGGTTTAGGATTTAGGTGTTTAACTTTTGGGGTTTGGGTTTTAGGGTTTAGGTTTTAGGGTTTAGGGTTTAGGGTTTGGCGTTTAGGGTTTAGGGTTTAGGGTTTTGGGTTTAGGGCTTAGGGTTTAGGTGTTTTTGTTTTAAGGTTTAGGGTCTAGGGTGTAGGGTTTAGGGTTTCGGGATTTAGGTTTAGGGTTTTAGGGTTTAGGGTTTAGTGTTTAGTATTTAGGGTTTTGGGTTTTGGGTTTATGGTTTGGTTTTGCGTTTTGGGTTTAGGGTTTAGGGTTTTGTATTTAGGGTTTAGGGTTTTTGGTTGCTGGGTTTTTAAGGTCCAGGGTTTAGCATTTTGGGTTTAGGGGTTTAAGGTTGGGGAATTAGGGTTTAAGGTTTAGAGTTTACGGTTTGGAATTTGGTTTTAGGGTTTAGTGTTTAAGGTTTTTGGTATGGGGTGTAGGGTTTAGTGTTTATGTGTTTAGGTTTTGGGGCTTAGGGTGTAGGGTTTAGGGTTTAGGTGCTCAAGTTTTAGGGTTTAGGTTTTAAGGTTTACGTTTTAGGATTTAGGTTTTTTGATTTAGGGTTTAATGCTTAGGGTTGAGGGTTTTAGGGTTTAGGGTTTAGAGTTTAGAGTTAGTGTTTAAGGTTTAGTGTTTGGGGTTTATGGTTTATGGTTTAGGGTTTAGCGTTTTGGGTTTAGGGTTTAGGTGTTTACGTTTTTTGGTTTAGGTTTTAGGGTTTAGGGTTTTGGGTTTTGGTTTTTGGGTTTTTGGTTTTGGGTTTTGGGTTTTGGGTTTTGGGTTTGGGGTTTTATGGATTAGAGTTTAGTGTTTTAGGGTTTAGGGTTTAGTGTCTAAGGTTTAAGGTTTAGGGTTTTGGTGTTTAGGTTTTAGAGTTTAGGGTTTAAGGTTGAGGGTTTAGGGTTTTGGCGTTTTGGATTTAGGGTTTAGGGTTTAGTGTTTAGGTGCTTAGGTTTTAGCTTTTCGGGTTTAGGGTTTTGGATTTAGGATTTAGGGTTTAGGGTTTAGGGTTTAGGTTTTTAGGGCTTAGGATTTAGTGCTTAGTGTTTAAGGTTTAGGGTTTAGGTTTTAGGGTTTAGGCTTTAGGCTTTAGGTGTTTAGATTTTAGGGTTTTGAGTCTAGGGTTTAAGGTTTAGGGTTTAGGGTTTAGAGTTAGGGTTTAGGGTTTAGTGTTTAGGGTTTATGGTTTAGGGTTTAGGGATGTTTAGGATTTAGGGTTTACGGTTTACGTGTTTTGGTTTTTTTGGTTTAGGTTTTAGGGTTTATGTTTTAGGGTTTCGAGTTTAGAGTTTTGTATTTAGGGTTTAGGTTTTTGGGTTTTAGCTTTTAAGGTTTAGTTTTTTGGGGTTTACGATTTTTGGGTTTAGGGTTTTGGGTTTTGGGTTTTAGGGTTTAGGGTCTAGGGTTTAGGATTTACGAGTTAGTGTTTAGTATATAGGATTTAGGGTTTTTGGTTTTTGGTTTTCGATTTAAGTGTTTGAGTTTAGGGTTTTGGATTTAGCCTTTAGGGTTTAAGGTTTAGGGTTTTAGGGTTTATGGTTTAGGGTTTAGTGTTTAGGGTTTAGGGTTTAGGTCTTTACGTTTTAGAGTTTAGGGCGTTGGGTGTAGGGTTTAGGGTTTAGGGTTAAGGGTTAACAGTTTAGGGTTTTGGGTTTAGAGTTAGGGGTTAGGGTTTAGTGTTTAGTGTTTATGGTTTCGGGTCTAGGGTTTAGGGTTTAGGTGTTTAGGTTTTTTGGTTTAAGTTTTAGGGTTTATGGTTTTGGGTTTAAGGTTTAGGGTTTAGGGTTTTGGATTTCGGGTTGGTTTAGGGTCTAGGGTTTAGGTTTTAGGGTTTTAGGGTTTAGGGTTTAGGCTTTAGTGTTTAAGGTTTAGGGTTTAGGGTTTAGGTGTTTAGGTTTTAGAGTTTAGGGCGTTGGGCGTAGGATTTAGGGTTTAGGGTTAAGCGTTTTGGGTTTTGGGTTTAGGGTTTAGAGTTAGGGTTTAGGGTTTAGGGTTAAGGGTGTTGGGTTTTGGGTTTAAGGTTTAGAGTTAGGGTTTAGGGTTTAGTGTTTAGTGTTTATGGTTTTGGGTTTAGGGTTTAGGGTTTAGGTTTTTTGGTTTTTTGGTTTAGGTTTTAGGGTTTTGGGTTTTGGTTTTAAGGTTTGCGTATTAGGGTTTCGGATTTAGGGTTTAGGATATAGGGTTTAGGGTTTAGGGTCTTAGGGTTTAGGGTTTAGTGTCTTAGGGTAAAGGGTTTTAGGGTTCGGGGTTTAGAGTTCAGGGTTAGTGTTTACGGCTTAGGGTTTAAGGTTTAGGTGTGTAGGTTTGAGGCGTTAGGTTTTAGGGTTTAAGTTTTAGTGTTTAGGGTTTAAGGTTTTTGGGTTTAGGGTTTAGGGCTTAGAGTTTAGGTGTTTAGGTTTTGGGGTTTAGGTTTTAGGCTTTTGGATTTAGGGTTTAGGGTCTAGGGTTTTGGGGTTTAGGGTTTTGGGCTTTGGTTTAGGGTTTAGGATTTAATGTTTTGGGTTTAGGGTTTAGGGCTTAGGGTTTTGGGTTTAGGGTTTAGGGTTTTGGTGTTTAGGTTTTAGGGTTTTGAGTCTAGGGTTTAGGGTTTAGGGCATAGGGTTTAGGATTTAGTGTTTGGGGTTTAGGGTTTATAGCTAGGGTTTATGGTTTAATGTTTAGGGTCTATGGTTTAGGGTTTAGGGTTTAGGGCTTATAGTTAGGGTTTAGGGTTTATTGTTTGGGGTTTATGGTTAATGGTTCTGAGTTTAATGTTTAGGGTTTATGGTTTAGGGTTAAGTTTTTAGTTTTTTGGGTTTAGGTTTTAGGGTTTATGGTTTAGAGTTTAGGGTTTAGGGTTTAGGGTTTAGGGTTTAAGATTTAGGGTTTTGGATTTTGGGTCTAGAGTTTAGGGTTTTTGGGTTTAGGGTTTTGTGTTATTGGGTTTAGGGTTTTAGGGTGTAGGGTTTTGGATTTAGGCTTTAGGGTTTTGGGTTTTAGGGTTTAGGGTTTAGTGTTTTTGGGTTTAGGGTTTAGGGTTCAGGGTTTAGGGATTTGGTTTTAGGGTTTTAGGGTTTTGGGTCTACAGTTTAGGGTTATGGTTTAGTGTTTAGTATTTAGGGTTTAGGGTTTACGATTTCAGGTTTTCGGTTAAAGGTTTGGGGTTTACGGTTTAGGATTTAGCGTTTAGGGTTTACAGTTTAGGGTTTAGGGTTTTGGGGTTTGGCGTTTAGGGTTTAGGTGTTTATGTTTTATAATTTAGTGTTTAGGGTGTAGGGTTTAGGGTTTATGGTTTACGGTTTAGGGTTCAGGGTTTAGATTTATGGTTTAGGGTTTAGTGTTTAGTGTTTGTGGTTTAGGGTTTAGGGTTTAGGGTTTAGGGTTTGGGTGTTTAGGTTTTTTGGTTTAGGTTTTAGGGTTTTGGTTTTAGGGTTTAGGGTTTAGGGTTTAGAGTTAGGGTTTAGAGTTTAGTGTTTAGGGTTTTAGGTTTAGGGTTTAGGTGTTTAGGTTCTTTTGTTTAAGTTTTAGGGTTTAGGGTTTTGGGTTAAGGGTTTATGGTTTAGTGTTTTTCATTTAGGGTTTAGGGTTTAGAGGTTAGGGTTTAGAGTTTTTGGGTTTAGGGTTTTAAGGTTCCGGGCTTAGAGTTCTGGGTTAGGGTTCATGGTTCAGTGTTTAGAGTTGAGGGTTAGGGTTTATGGTTTAGTGTTTAGGGTTTAAAATTTTGGGTTTAAGATTTTTGGTTTAGCGTTTAGGTGTTTAGGTTTTAGGGTTTAGGGTTTAGGGTTTAAGGTTTTGGGGTTAAGGGTTTAGGGTTTGGGGTTTAGGGTTTACTGTTTAGGTGTTTAGGTTTTAGGGTTTAGGGTTTAGGGTTTAGGATTTAGGGTTTATGGTTTTAGGGTTTAGGTTTTAGGGTTTAGAGTTTAGGATTTGGTGTTTAGTGTTTAGGTCTGAGGGTTTAGGGTTTAGGGTTTAGGGTTTAGGGTTTAGGTTCTTAGGTTTTAGGGTTTTCAGTCTAGCGTTTAGGGTTTAGAGCACAGGGTTTAGGGTTTAGGGTTTGGGGCTTAGGGTTTAGAGTTAGGGTTTAGGGTTTAGTGTTTAGGACTTATAGTTTAGGGTTTAGGATTTAGGGTTTAGAGATAGGGTTTAGGGTTTAGTGTTTAAGGTTTTTGGTTTAGGGTTTAGGTGTTTAAGTTTTTTGGTTTACGTTTTAGGGTTTACGATTTTGGGTTTAGGTTTTAGGGTTTAGTGTTTTTGATTTTGGGTTTAGGGTTTAAGGTTTTGGGTTTTAGGGTTTAGGGTTTAGTGTTTTGGGGTTTAGGGTTTGAGGGTTCAGGGTTTGGAGTTTAGGGTTAGGATTTAGGGTTCAGGGTTTAGGGTTTAGGTAATTAGGTTTTAGGGTTTAGGTGTTAGGGTTTAGCATTTAGGGTTTAGGGTTTAGTGTTTAAGGTTTTAGGGTTTAGGATTTAGGGTTTAGGGTTTCAGTGTTTAGATTTGAGGGTTGAGGGTTTTGTGTTTTTGATTTAGGGTTTAGGGTTTAAGGTTTAGGGTTTTAGGGTTTGGGGTTTTGGGTTTAGAATTTAGTGTTTAGGGTTTAGGGTTTGAGGTTTAGGTTTTAGGGTTTAGTGTTTAGGGTTTTGAGTATAAGGTGTAGGGTTTAGGGTTTAGGGTTTATGGTTCAGAGTTAGTGTTTAGGGTTTTTTGTTTAGGGTTTATGGTTTAGGGTTTAGGGTTTAGCGTTTTGGATTTACGGTTTAAGTGTTTGGGTTTTGGGTATTGTTTAGGTTTTTGGGTTTTGGGTTTTGGGTATTGGTTTTTTTGTTTAGGGTTTAGGGTTTAATGGATTAGGGTTTAGTATTTTAGGGTTTCGAGTTTTAGGGTTTAGGGTTTAGAGTTCGGGGTTAGGGTTTTGGGTTTTGTGTTTTGAGTTTAGGGTTTAGGGTTTACAGTTTAGGTGTTTACGTTTTATGGTTTAGGGTTTAGGGTTTTGGGTTTACGGTTTTGGTGTTTAGGTTTTAGGGTTTTGAGTCTAGGGTTTCTGGTTAAGGACATAGGGTTTAGGATTTTGGGTTTGGGGTTTGGGGTTTTCAGTTTAGGGCATAGGTTTTAGGATTTAGGGTTTAGGGTTTAGTGTTTTGGATTTAGTGTTTAGGGTTTAGCGTTTAGGGTTTAGGGTTTTAGGGTTTAGGGTTTAGTGTTTTAAGGTTTAGGATTTAGGGTTCAGGGTTTAGGTTTTAGGGTTTAGAGTTTAGGATTTGGTGTTTAGTGTTTAGGTCTGAGGGTTTAGTGTTTAGGCTTTAGGGTTTAGGTTTTTAGGTTTTAGGGTTTTTAGTCTAGCGTTTAAGGTTTAGAGCATAGGGTTTAGGGTTTAGGGTTTGGGGCTTAGGGTTTAAAGTTAGGGTTTAGGGTTTAGTGTTTAGGATTTATGGTTTAGGGTTTAGGATTTTGGGTTTAGGGTTTAAGGTTTAGAGATAGGGTTTAGGGTTTAGTGTTTAAGGTTTTTGGTTTAGGGTATAAGTGTTTAAGTTTTTTGGCTTACGTTTTAGGGTTTACGATTTTGGGTTTAGGTTTTAGGGTTTAGGGTTTTGGAATTTGGGTTTAGGGTTTAAGGTTTAGGGTTTTAGGGTTTAGCGTTTAGTGTTTTGGGGTTTAGGGTTTTAGGGTTCAGGGTTTGGAGTTTAGGGTTAGGGTTTAGGGTTTGGTGTTTAGGATTTAGGTTTAGGGTTTAGGTAATTAGGTTTTAGGGTTTAGGTGTTAGGGTTTAGCGTTTAGGGTTTAGGGTTTAGTGTTTAAGGTTTTAGGGTTTAGGATTTAGGGTTTAGGGTTTCGGTGTTTAGATTTGAGGGTTGAGGGTTTAGTGTTTTTGATTTAGGGTTTAGGGTTTAAGGTTTAAGGTTTTATGGTTTAGGGTTTTGGGTTTAGAATTTAGTGTTTAGGGTTTAGGGTTTGAGGTTTAGGTTTTAGGGTTTAGTGTGTAGGGTTTAGGTGTTTAGGTATTAGGGTTTTGAGTATAAGGTGTAGGGTTTAGGGTTTAGGGTTTATGGTTCAAAGTTAGTGTTTAGGGTTTTTTGTTTAGGGTTTATGGTTTAGGGTTTAGGGTTTAGGGTTTAAGTGTTTGGGTTTTGGGTATTGTTTAGGTTTTTGGGTTTTGGGTTTTGGGTATTGTTTAGGTTTTTGGGTTTTGGGTTTTGGGTATTGGGTTTTCGGTTTAGGGTTTAGGGTTTAATGGATTAGGGTTTAATGTTTTAGGGTTTAGAGTTTTAGGGTTTAGGGTTTAGAGTTCGGGGTTAGGGTTTTGGGTTTTGTGTTTTGAGTTTAGGGTTTAGGGTTTAGGGTTTACGGTTTTGGTGTTTAGGTTTTAGGGTTTTGAGTCTAGGGTTTCTGGTTTAGGGCATAGGGTTTAGGATATTGGGTTTGGGGTTTTCGGTTTTGGGCATAGGTTTTAGGATTTAGGGTTTAGGGTTTTAGATTTAGTGTTTAGGGTTTAGCGTTTAGGGTTTAGGGTTTCAGGGTTTAGGGTTTAGTGTTTTAAGGTTTAGGATTTAGGGTTCAGGGTTTAGGGTTTTAGGTTTAGGGCTTTAGGGTTTAGGGTTTAGGTTTTAGGGTTTTGGATTTAGGGTTTAGGGTTTTAGGGTTTAGGGTTTCGAGTTTAGGGTTTTGGATTTAATGTTTAAGGTTTAGGGTTTAGGGTTTAGGTGTTTAGGTTTTAGGGTTTTGAGTCTAGTATTTCTGGTTTGGGGCATAGGGTATGGTTTAATGTTTAGGGTTTATGGTTTTAGGTTTAGGGTTTACGGTTTAGGGCTTAGAGTTTAGGATTTAGGGTTAAGGGTTTAGGGTTTTTTGGTTTAGGGTTTAGTGTTTTTGGGTTTAGGGTTTTAGGGTTTAGGGTTTAAGGTTTTGGATTTAGGCTTTAGGGTTTACAGTTTAGTGTTTTCGGGTTTACGGTTTTAGGGTTTAGGGTTCAGGGTTCGGGGTTTAGAGTTTTGGGTTTAGGGTTTTAGGGTTTAAGGGCTACGGTTTAAGGTTTACGGTTTAGTGTTTAGTATTTAGGGTTTAGGGTTTATGGTTTTGGGTTTTGAGCTAAAGGTTTAGGGTTTATGGTTTTGGATTGAGCGTTTAAGGTTTACGGTTTAGGGTTTTAGGGTTTAGGGTTCAAGGTTTAGTGTTTAGGGTTTAGGGTTTAGGGTTTTTGGTTTAGGGTTTAGGGTTTAGGTTTTAGGGTTTAGAGTTAGGGTTTAGGGTTTAGTCTTTAGGGTTTATGGTTTAGGGTTAAGTGTTTAGGGTTTAGGGTTTAGGTGTTTAGGTTTTTTTATTTAGGTTTTAGGGTTTAGGGTTTAGGGTTTTGGATTTAGCGTTTAAGGTTTAGGGTTTAGGTTTTTAAGGTTTCGGGTTTAGTGTTTTAGGGTTTAGGGTTTTAGGGTTTAGTGTTTAGAGTTCAGGATTAGGGTTTAGGTATTAGTTTTTAGGGTTTAGGATTTAGGGTTGAGGGTTTAAGGTTTAGGGTTTAGGTGTTTAGGATTTAGTGTTTAGGGTTTAAGGTTTTGGGTTTAGGGTTTTGGCGTTTAGGATTTAGGGTTTAAGGTTTAGTGTTTAGGTGTTTAGAGTTAGGGTTTAGGGTTTTGTGTTTACAGTTTGTGGTTTAGGGTTTCGGGTTTAGATTTAGGGTTTAAGGTTTTGTGTTTACGGTTTAGGGTTTAGGGTTTACGGTTTAGGTGTTTATGTTTTTGAGTTTAGGTTTTTTGGGTCTATGTTTTAAGGTTTAGGTTTTAGTGTTTTGGCGTTTAGGGTTTAGGGTTTGGGGTTTTAGGGTTTAGGGTTTAGGGTTTAGTATTTTAGGGTTTACAATTTCGGCGTTTAGGGTTTAGGGTTTAAGGTTTAGTGTTTAGGGTTTTGGGTTTAAGGTTTTAGGGTTTAGGGTGTAGGGTTTAGGATTTTCGGTTTAGGGTTTAGGGTTTCGGGTTTTTGGTTTTCGTTTTATGTTTTTGGGTTTAGGGTTTTGTATTTAGCATTTAGAGTTTAGGGTTTAGGGTTTTAGGGTTTAGGGTTTAGGGTTTTGTGTTTATGGTTTAGGGTTTAAGGTTCGGGGTTTATGTGTTTAGGTTTTAGGGTTTAGGGCGTTCGGTGCTGGGTTTGGGGTTTAGGATTAAGTGTTTAGGGTTTAAGGTTTAGGGTTTAGAGTTAGGGTTTAGGATTTAATGTTTAGTGATTAAGGTTTAGGGTTTAGGGTTTAGGGTTTAGGTGTTTAAGTTTTTTGGTTTAGGTTTTAGGGTTTAGGGTTTTAGGTTTAAGGTTTCGGGTTTAGGGTTTAGGGTATAGGGTTTTAGGGTTTAGGGTTTAGTGTTTTAGGGTTTAGGGTTTCAGAGTTTAGGGTTTCGGTTTTGGGTCTTGGGTTTAAGGTTTTAGGGTTTAGGATTTAAGATTTAGGGTTTAGGGTTTTGGCGTTTAGGATTTAGGGTTTAAGGTTTAGTGTTTAGGTGTTTAGGTTTTTGGGTTTAGGGTTTGGGGTTTAGGGTTTTGGATTTAGGATTTAGGGTTTAGGGTTTTACGGTTTAGGGTTTGGGATTTAGGATTTAGTTCTCAGGGTTTACGGTTTAGGGTTTAGGTTTTAGGGTTTAGGGTTGAGGCTTTAGGTTTCCATATTTTAGGGTTTTCATTCTTGGTTTTAGGGTTTAGGGCATAGGGTTTAGGGTTTAGGGTTTAGGGTTTAGGGTTTAGAGTTAGGGTTTAGGGTTTTGTGTTTAGGGTTTATGGCTTAGGATTTGGGGTTTAGGGTTTAGGGTTTAGGGTTTATGGTTTTGGATTTAGGATTTAGGGTTTAGGGTTTGGGGTTTAGGATTTAGTTCTTAGGGTTTAAGGTTTTGGGTTTAGGTTTTTGGGTTTTGGCTTCAGGCTTTCGGTTTTCATATTTTAGGGTTTTCAGTCTAGGTTTAAGGTTTAGGGTATTGGGTTTTGGGTTTTGGGTTTAAAGTTAGGGTTTATGGTTTAGGGTTTAGGGTTTAGGGTTTAGGGTTTACTGTTTAGGTGTTTAGATTTTTTAGTTTAGGTTTTAGGGTTTATGTTTTAGGGTTTAGGTTTTAGGGTTTTGGATTCAGGGTTTAGGGTTTAGGATTTTAGGGTTTTGGGTTTAGGGTTTAGGGTTCGGGGTTTAGGATTTGGGTTTAGGGTTTAGGGTTTAAGGTTTTGAATTTAGGCTTTGGGGTTTTCGGTTTAGTGTTTTAGGGTTTACGATTTTAGGGTTTAGGATTTAGGGTTTGGGGTTTTGGGTTTTGGCTTTAGGGTTTTAGGGTTTCGAGGCTATGGTTTAAGGTTTACGGTTTAGTGTTTAGTATTTAGGGTTTAGGTTTGTGGTTTTGGGTTTTGGGCTAAAGGTTTAGGGTTTAGGGTTTTGGATTTTGCGTTCAAGGTTTAGGGTTTAGGGTTTTAGGGTTTAGGGTTCAGGGTTTAGTGTTTAGGGTTTAGGGTTTAGGGTTTAGGGTTTAGGTGTTTAGGTTTTACAGTTTAGGGTCTAAGGTGTAGGGTTTAGGGTTTAGGGTTTAGGGTTTAGAGTTAGGGTTTAGGGTTTAGTGTTTAGGGTTTAGGGTTTAGGGTTTAGGGTTTAGGTGTTTAGGTTTTTTTATTTTAGTTTTAGGGTTTAGGGTTTAGAGTTTTGTATTTAGCGTTTAAGGTTTAGTGTTTAGGGTTTTAAGGTTTCGGGTATAGTGTTTTAGGGTTTACGGTTTTAGTGTTTAGGGTTTAGAGTTCAGGATTAGGGTTTGGGTATTAGTTTTTAGGGTTTAGGATTTAGGGTTTAAGGTTTAAGGTTTAGGGTTTAGGTGTTTAGGTTTTAGGGTTTAGGGTTTAAGGTTTAGGGTTTTAGGGTTTAAGGTTTAAGGTTCAGGTGTTTAGGTTTTATGGTTTATGGTTTAGGGTTTTGGATTTGGGATTTAGGGTTTGGGGTTTTACGGTTTTGGGTTTGGGGTTTTGGATTTAGTTCTTTCGGGTTTACGGTTTAGGGTTTAGGTTTTAGGGTTTAGGCTTCAGGCTTTAGGTTTTCATATTTTAGGGTTTTCGGTCTAGGGTTTAAGGTTTAGGGCATAGGGTTTAGTGTTTAGGGTTTTGGGTTTAGGGTTTAAGGTTTAAAGTTAGGGTTTATTGTTTTTTGTTTAGGGTTTATGGTTTAGGGTTTAGGGTTTAGGGTTTAGGGTTTACGGTTTAGGTGTTTAGGTTTTTGAGTTTAGGTTTTAGGGTTTCTGTTTTAGGGTTTTGGTTTTAGGGTTTGGGATTTAGGGTTTAGGGTTTAAGGTTTAGTGTTTTAGGGTTTACAATTTTAGGGTTTAAGGTTTAGGGTTTAGGGATTAGGGTTTTGGGTTTTGGGTTTAAGGTTTTACGTTTTAGGGTCTAAGGTTAAGGTTTACGGTTTAGTGGTTAGTATATAGGGTTTAGGGTTTAGCGTTTTTGGTTTTCGTTTTATGTTTTTCGGTTTAGATTTTTGTTTTTAGAGTTTAGAGTTTACGGTTTAGGGTTTAGGGTTTTAGGGTTTAGGGTTTAGGGTTTAGGTGTTTAGGTTTTTGGGTTTAGGGTGTTGGGTGTATGGTTTAATGTTTAGGGTTATGTGTTTAGGCTTTTGGGTTTAGGGTTTAGTGTTAGGGCTTAGGATTTAGTGTTCAGTGACTAAGGTTTAGGGTTTAGGTTTTTAGGTTTTTTTGTTTAGGTTTTAAGGTTTGGGGTTTTGGGTTTAAGGTTTCCGGTTTAGGGTTTTGAATTTAGGGTTTAGGGTTTAGGGTTTTGGGGTTTAGGATTTAGTGTTTTAGGGTTTAGGGTTTTAGGGTTCAGGGTTTAGCATTCAGGGTTAGGGTTTAGGGTTTAGGGTTTAAGGTTTTAGAGTTTAGGGTTTAAGGTTTAGGGTTTAGGGTTTTGCCGTTTAGGACTTAGGGTTTAGGGTTTACTATTTAGGTGGTTGGGTTTTAGGGTTCAGGGTTTAGGGTTTTGGAATTAGGATTTAGGATTTAGTGTTTTAGGGTTTAGGGTTTGGGGTTTAGGATTTAGTTCTTAAGGTTTACGATTTAGGGTTTAGGTTTTAGGGTTTAGGCTTCAGGCTTTAGGTTTTCATATTTTTGGGTTTTCAGTCTAGGGTTTAGGGTTTAGGGCATAGGGTTTGGGGTTTAGGGTTTAGGGTTTATGGTTTGGGGTTTAGAGTTAGGGTTTAGGGTTTTATGTTTAGAGTTTATGGTTTCGGGTTTAGGGTTTACGGTTTACGGTTTAGGTGTTTAGGTTTTTGAGTTTAGGTTTTAGGGTTTATGTTTTAGGGTTTAGGTTTTAGGGTTTTGGATTTAGGGTTTAGGGTTTAGGGCTTTAGGGTTTCAGGTTTAGTGTTTTAGGGTTTACGATTTTAAGGTTTAGGGTTTAGGGTTTTGGGTTTTGGGTTTATGGTTTTAGATTTTAGGGTCTAGGGTTTAGGGTTTAGGGTTTAGTGTTTAGTATATAGGGTTTAGGGTTTAGGGTTTTTGGTTTTTGGTTTAAATTTTTGGGTTTAGGTTTTTGGATTTAGCGTTAGAGTTTAGGGTTTAGGGTTTAGGGTTTAGGGTTTAGTGGTTATGATTTAGGGTTTAGGGTTTAGGGTTTGGGTGTTTAGGTTTTAGGGTTTTGGGCGTTGGGAGTAGGATTTAGGATTTAGGGTTAGGTGTTTAGGGTTTAGGGTTTAGGATTTAGAATTTGGGTTTAGGATTTTGTGTTTTGTGATTAAGGTCTAGGGTTTAGGTGTTTAGGTTTTTTGGTTTCGGTTTTAGGGTTTTGGGTTTTCGGTTTAAGGTTTCGGGTTTAGGATTTTGGGTTTTGGGTTTAGGGTTTAAGGTCTTAGGGTTTAGGGTTTAGTGTTTTAGGGTTTAGGGTTTTAGGATTTAGGGTTTAGAGTTTAGGGTTAGGGTTTAGGGTTTCGGGTTTAAGGTTTAGCTTTCTAGGTTTTAGTCTTTAGGTTTAAGGTTTAAGGTTTAGTATTTAGGGTTTAAGGTTTTAGGGTTTTGGGTTTAGGGATTAGGGTTTAGGTGTTTAGGTTTTAGGGTTTAGATTTTAGGATTTAGGATTTAGGGTTTTGGGTTTATGATTTTAGAGTTTAGGGTTTAGGGTTTAGTGTTTAGGGTTTAGGATTTAGTATTTAGGGTTTAGGGTTTTGGGTTTAGGGTTTAGGGTTTAGGTGTTTGTGTTTTAGGGTCTTGAGTTTAGCGTTTAGGGTTTAGGGAATAAGGTTTAGGGTTTAAGGTTTGGAGTTTTGGGTTTATAGTTAGGGTTTAGGGTTTAATGTTTAGGGTCTCTGGTTCATGGTTTAGAGTTTGAGGTTTAGGGTTTAGGGTTTAGGGTTTAGGTGTTTAGGTTTTTGGGTTTAGGTTTTAAGGTTTAGGGTTTAGGGTTTAGGGTTTAGGGTTTTGGATTTAGGGTTTGTGGTTTAGGGTTTTTAGGTTTAGGGTTTAGTGTTTTAGGGTTTGAGGTTTTAGGGTTTAGGGTTTAGGGTTTTGGATTTAGGCTTTATGCTTTAGGGTTTAGGGTTTAGCGTTTTAGGGATTAGGGTTTAGGATTTTAGGGTTTAGGGTTTAGTGTTTAGGGTTTAGGATTTAGGGTTTAGGGTTTAATGTTTAGTGCTTAGGTTTTAGGGTTTTGAGTTTAGGGTTTAGTGTTTAGGGCGTAGGGTTTAGGATTTAAGGTTTGGGGTTTAGGGTTTATTGTTAGGGTTTAGGGTTTAATGTTTAGGGTCTATGGTTTATGGTTTAGAGTTTGAGGTTAAGGGTTTAGGGTTTAGGTGTTTAGGTTTTTGGGTTTAGGTTTTAGGGTTTATGGTTTAGAGTTTAGGGTTTAGGGTTTAGGGTTTAGGGTTTAGGGTTTTGGATTTAGGGTTTAGGGTTTAGGGTTTATGGGTTTATGTGTTTAGGGTTTAGGATTTAGGGTTTAGGGTTTTGGATTTAGGCTTTGGGCTTTAAGGTTTTAGGGTTTAGGGTTTAGTGTTTTAGGGTTTGGGGTTTTATCGTGTAGGGTTTAGGGGTCAGGGTTTAGGGTTTAGGGTTTAGGTATTTAGCTTTTACGGTTTGGGGTTTAGTTTTTTGGATTTGTGGTTTAGTGTTTTGGGTTTACACTTTAGAGTTAGGGTTTAGGGTTTAGGGTTTTGGATTTAGCTTTTAAGGTTTAGTGTTTAGGGTTTTAAGGTTTCTGGTTTAGTGTTTTAGGGTTTAGGGTTTTTGGGTTTTATGGTTTAGAGTTCAAGACTAGAGTTTAGGTATTAGTTTTTAGGGTTTAGGATTGAGGGTTTAAGGTTTTGGGTTTAGGTGTTTAGGTTTTAGGGTTTAGGGTTTTGGTGTTTAGGATTTAGGGTTTAGTGTTTAGGTGTTTAGGTTTTAGGGCTTAGGGTTTAGGGTTTTGGATTTAGGGTTTAGGGTTTAGTGTTTTAGGGTTTAGGGTTTGGGGTTTAGGATTTAGTTCTTAGGGTTTACAGTTTTGGGTTTAGGTTTTAGGGTTTAGGCTTCAGGCTTTAGGTTTTCATATTTTAGGGTTTTCAGTCTAGGGTTTAGTGTTTAGGTCATTGGGTTTAGGGTTTAGGGTTTATGGTTTAGGGTTTAGGGTTTAGAGTTTGGGTTTAGGGTTTTTTGTTTAGGGTTTATGGTTTAGGGTTTATGGTTTATGGTTTAGGGTTTACAGTTTAGGTGTTTTTGTTTTTGAGTTTAAATTTTAGGGTTCAGGTTTTAGCGTTTTGGATTTAGGGTTTAGGGATTAGGGTTTTAGAGTTTAAGGTTTAGTGTTTTAGGGTTTAGGGTTTAGGGTTTAGGATTTAGGTTTTTGGGTCTAGGCTTCAGGCTTTAGGTTTTCATTTTTTAGGGTTTTCAATTTAGGGTTTAGTGTTTAGGGCCTAGGGTTTAGGGTTTACGGTTTAGGGTTTAAGGTTTAGAGGTAGGGTTTAGGGTTTTGTGTTTAGGGTTTATGGTTTAGGTCTTTGGGTGTATGGTTTAGGGCTTAGGGTTAAGTGTTTAGGGTTTAGGGTTTAGAGTTAGGGTTTAGGATTTAGTGTTTAGTGATTAAGGTTTAAGGTTTAGGGTTTAGGTGTTTAGGTTTTTTGGTTTAGGTTTTAGGGTTTAGGGTTTTGGGTTTAAGGTTTCAGGTTTAGGGTTTTGGATTTAGGGTTTAGGGTTTAGGGTTTTAGGGTTTAGGGTTTAGTGTTTTAGGGTTTAGGGCTTTAGGGTTCACGGTTTATAGTTCAGGGTTAGAGTTTAGGGTTTAGGGTTCAAGGTTTTAGGGTTTAGGGTTTAATTTTTAGGGTTTAAGGTTTAGTGTTTAGGGTTTTGGTTTTTAAGATTTAGAGTTTAGGGTTTAGTATTTAGGTGTTTAGGTTTTAGGGTTTAGGGTTTTCGATTTAGGATTTAGGGTTTAGGGTTTTAAGGTTTTGGGTTTGGGGTTTTGGATTTAATTCTTAGGGTTTACAGTTTAGGGTTTAGGCTTCAGGCTTTAGGTTTTCATATTTTAGGGTTTTCAGTCTAGGGTTTAGGGTTTAGGGCATAGGGTTTAGGGTTTAGGGTTTAGGGTTTAGGGTTTAGAGTTTAGAGTTTGGGTTTAGGGTTTTGTGTTTAGGGTTTATGGTCTAAGGTTTAGGGTTTTTGGTATAGGGTTTTAGGTTTAGGGTTTACGGTTTAGGTGTTTAGGTTTTTGAGTTTAGGTTTTAGGGTTTATGTTTTTGGGTTTAGGTTTTAGGATTTTGAATTTAGGGTTTAGGGTTTAGGGTTTTAGGGTTTAAGGTTTAGTGTTTTAGGATTTACGATTTTAGGGTTTAGGGTTTAGGTTTTAGGGTTTTGGGTTTTGGGTTTAAGGTTTTAGTGTTTAGGGTCTAGGGTTTAGGGTTTACGGTTTAATGTTTAGTATATAGGGTTCAGGGTTCAGGGTTTTTGGTTTTCAGTTTAAGTTGTTTGGTTTTGGGTTTTGGGTTTAGGGTTTTGGATTTAGCGTTTAGAGTTTGGGGTTTAGGATTTAGTGTTTTAAGGTTTAGGGTTTAGTGTTTATGGTTTAGGGTTTAGGGTTTAGGGTTTAGGTGTTTAGATTTTAGAGTTTAGGGCATTGGGTGTAGGGTTTAGGGTTTAAGGTTAAGTGTTTAGCGTTTAGGGTTTAGGGTTTAGAGTTAGGGTTTAGGATTTAGTGTTTAGTGATTAAGGTTTAGGGTTTAGGGTTTAGGGTTTAGGTGTTTAGGTTTTTTGGTTTAGGTTTTAGGGTTTAGGGTTTCGGGTGTAAGGTTTTGTGTTTAGGGTTTTGGATTTAGGGTTTAGGGTTTAGGGTTTTAAGGTTTAGGGTTTAGTGTTTTTGGGTGTAGGGTTTGGTGTTTTAGGGTTTGGGGTTTAGGGTTTAGGGTTCGGGGTTTAGGATTTGGGTTTAGGGTTTTAGGGTTTAGGGTTTAAGATTTTTGATTTAGACTTTAGGGTTTACAGTTTAGTCTTTTAGGGTTTACGGTTTTAGGGTTTAGGGTTTAGGGTTTAGGGTTTAGGGTTCAGGGTTTAGGGTTTTGGGTTTAGGGTTTTAGGGTTTAGGGGCTATGGTTTAAGGTTTACGGTTTAGTGTTTAGTGTTTAGGGTTTAGGGTTTGTGGTTTTCGGTTTTGGGCTAAAGGTTTATGGTTTAGGGTTTTGGATTTAGCGTTCAAGTTTTTGGGTTTAGGGTTTTAGGGTTTAGGGTTCAGGGTTTAGTGTTTAGGGTTTTGGGTTTAGGGTTTTGGTGTTTAGGTTTTACGGTTTAGGGTCTAAGTTGTATGGTTTAGGGTTTAGGGTTTGGAGTTTGGGTTTAGGGTTTAGTGTTAAGGGTTTATTGTTTAGGGTTTAGGATTTAGGGTTTGGGGGTTTAAGTTTTTTTATTTAGGTTTTAGGGTTTAGGGTTTAGGGTTTAGGATTTAGCGTTTAAGGTTTTGTGTTTAGGGTTTCAAGGTTTTGGGTTTAGTGTTTTAGGGTTTAGGGTTTAGTGTTCAGGATTAGGGTTTAGGTATTAGTTTTTAGAGTTCCGGATTTAGGGTTTAGGGTTTGAGGTTTAGGGTTTAGGTGTTTAGGTTTTATGGTTTAGGTTTTAGGGTTTAGGGTTTAAGGTTTAGGGTTTTTGCTTTAGGGTTTAGGTGCTTAGGCTGTAGTGTTTAGGTTTTAGGGTTTTGGGTTCTTGGGGTCTAGGGTTTAGCATTTTGGGTTAAGGGTTTAGGGTTAAGGGATTGGGGTTTAGGTGTTTAGGTTTTTGGGTTTCGGTTTTAAGGTTTACGTTTTAGGGTTTAGGGTTTAGGGTTTTGTATTTAGCGTTTAGGGTTTAGGGTTTAGGGGTTAGAGTTAGGTTTTAGGGTTTAGGTGTTTAGGTTTTAGGGTTTAGGTTTTTAGGTTTACGTTTTTGGGTTTAGGGTGTAGGGTTTAGGGTTTAAGTGGTTAGGTTTTAGGGTTTAGGTTTTAAGGTTTATGTTTTAGGGTTTAGGGTTTAGGATTAGGGTTTAGGGTTTAGGGTTTTGGATTTAGGGTTTACGGTTTAGGGTTTAGGGTTGAGGGTTTAAGGGTATAGGGTTTTTGGTTTAGTGTTTTGGGTTTAGGGTTGATGGTTTAGGTGTGTCGATTTTAGAGTTTAGGGTCTAGGGTCTAGGGTTTAGGGTTTAGGATTTAGGATTTAGGGTTTAGGGTTTATGGTTTAGGGTCTAGAGTTAGGGTTTAGGGTTTAGTGTTTAGGGTTTAGGGTTTAGTGTTTGGAGTTTTGGGTTTAGGTGTTTACGTTTTTTGGTTTAGGTTTTAGGGTTTAGGGTTTTGGCTTTTGGCTTTAGGGTTTTTGAATTAGGGTTTAGGGTTTAGGGTTTAGGGTTTCATGGATTAGGGTTTGGGGTTTTAGGGTTTAGGGCTTTAGGGTTTAGGGTTTAGAGTTCAGGGTTAGGATTTTGGTTTTAGTGTTTAGATTTAAGGGTTTTGGGTTTAGGGTTTAGGTGTTTAGGTTTTAGTGTTTAGGTTTTGGAGTTTAGGGTTTAGGGTTTAGGGTTTAGTGTTTTGGGGTTTTGGGTTTAGGGTTTATGGTTTAGGGTTTAGGTGTAAGGGTTTTAGGGTTTTGAGTCTAGAGTTTTGGGTTTAGAGCTTGGGGGTTGGGTTTGAAGGTTTGGGGTTTAGGGTTTAGAGTTAGGGTTTAGTGTTTAGTGTTTAGGGTTTATGGTTTAGGGTTTGGGGTTTAGGGTTTAGGTGTTTCGATATTTGGGTTTAGGTTTTAGGATTTATAATAGGGTTTAGGGTTTGGGATTTAGGGTTTTGGATTTAGGGTTTAGGGTTCAGGATTTAGGGTTTAGGGTTTAGTGTTTTAGGGTCTAGGGTTTTAGGGTTTAGGGTTTAGGGTTCAAGGTTTAGGGCTTAAGGTTTAGGGTTTAAGGGTTTAGGGTCTACGGTTTAGGGTTTACTGTTTAGTGTTTACTATTTAGGGTTTAGGGTTTAGGAATTGGGTTTTGGGTTAAAGGTTTAGGGTTTAGGGTTTTGGATTTAGCGTTTTGGGTTTTAGGGTTTCGTGTTTAGGTTTTTGGGTTTATGGTTAAGGGTTTAGGGTTTACTTGTTTAGGTTTACAATTTAGGGTCTAGGGTGTAGGGTTTAAGGTTTAGGGTTTAGGGTTTAGGATTTAGGATTTAGGGTTTAGAGTTAGTGTTTAGGGTTTTTGGTTTGGGGTTTAGGGTTAACAGGTTTAGGTGTTTAGGTTTTTTGGTTTAGGTTTTAGGGTTTAGGGTTTAGGGTTTTGGGTTTAGGATTTAGGGTTTAGGGTTTTGGATTTAGGATTTTGGGTTTAGGGTTTAGGGTTTTAGGGTTTATTGTTTAGTGTTTTAGGGTTTAGGGTTTTAGGGTTCAGGGGATAGGGTTTAGGGTTTAGTGTTTAGGGTTTATGTTTTAGGGTTTCGGGTTTACGGTGTAGGGTTTATGAGTTTAGGTTTTAGGCTTTAGGTTTTAGGGTTTAGGGTTTAGGTTTAAGGGTTTAAGGCTTACGGGTTTAGGGTTTTGGGTTTAGGTTTTAAGGTTTTGGATTTTGGATTTAGAGTTTAGGGTTTAGGGTTTAGGGTTTTAGTGTTTAGGGATTAGGATTTAGTGTTTAGGGTTTAAGGTTTAGTGTTTAGGTTTGAGGGTTTAGTGTTTAGGTGTGTAGGTTTTAGGGTTTTGAGTCTAGGGGTTAGTGTTTAGGGCATAGGGTTTGGGTTTAGGGTTTAGGGTTTTGGGATTAGGGTTTAGAGTTAGGGTTTAGGGTTTAGTGTTTAGGGTTTATGGTTTAGGGTTTAGGGTTTATGGTTTGGGGTTTAGGGTTTAGGGTTTTAGGGTTTGGGGTTTAGTATTTTTGGATTTACGAATTTAGGGTTTAGGGTTTAGGGCTTAGGGTTTTGGGTTCAGGTTTTTAGGGTTTAGGGTCTAGTGTTTAGGGTTTACGATTTAGTGTTTGGCATTTAGGGTTTATGGTTTAGGGTTTATGGTTTAGGGTTTAGGGTTTTGGATTTAGGGTTTAGGGTTTAGGGTTTTAGGGTTTAAGGTTAGTATTTTAGGGTTTACGAATTTGGGGTTTAGGGTTTAGGGTTTAGGGTTTAGGGTTTTGAGTTTGGGTTTAGGGTTTTGTGTTTAGGGTTTAGGTGTTTAACTTTTAGGGGTTAGGTTTTAGGGTTTAGGTTTTAGGGTTTAAGGTTTTGGGTTTAGGGTTTAGGGCTTAGGGTTTAAGGTTTAGTGTTTAGTATTTAGGGTTTAGGGTTTAGGGTTTTAAGTTTTTTCTTTAGGGGTTGGGGTTTAGGGTTTAGTTGTTGAGGGTTTATGGTTTAGGATTTAAGGTTTAGGGTTTTTGGTTTCGGGATTTTAGGGTCTGGGGTTTAATGTTTTGCATTTAGGGTGTAGGGTTGAGTGATTAGGGTTTAGAATTTAGGGTTTAAGGTTTAGAGTTTGGGTTTAGGGTTTAGTGCTTAGGGTTTAGGGTTTAGGGTTTAGGTGTTTAGCTTTTTGGGTTTAGGTTTTAGGATTTAGGTTTTAGTGTTTAGGGTTTGGGGTTTAGGGTTTAGGGTTTAGTGTTTAGGGTTTAGGGTTTAGGTGTTTAGGTTTTGGGGTTTAGGGTCTGGGGTGTAGGGTTTAGGGTTTTGGTTTCTAGGTTTAGGGTTTTAGGGTTTACGGTTTAGTGTTTAGAATTTAGAGTTTAGGGTTTTGGGTTTAAGGTTTTCGATTTAGGGTTTAGGGCTTAGGGTTTAGGGTTTAATATTTAGTATTTGGGGTTTATGGTTGAGGGTTTAGGGCTTAGGGGTTAGGGTTTAAGGTTTGGGGTTTAGGGCTTAGAGTTAGGGTTTATGGTTGAGTGTTTAGGGTTTATGGTTTAGGGTCTAGGGTTTAGGGTTTAAGGTTTAAGGTTTAGGGTTTAGGTGTTTCGATTTTTGGGTTTAGGTTTTAGGATTTATGGTTTAGGGTTTAGAGTTTAGGGTTTTGGATTTAGGGTTTACGGTTTAGGGTTTCTGGGTTTAGGGTTTAGGGTTTAGGTGTTTAGGTTTTTGGGTTTAGGGCGTTGGGTGTGTGGTTTAATTTTTAGGGTTATGTGACTGAGGTTTAGGGTTTAGGGTTAGGTTTTTAGGTTTTTTTGTTTAGGTTTTAGGGTTTAGGGTTTTGGGTTTAAGGTTTTCGGTTTAGGGTTTTGGGGTTTAGGGTTTAGGGTTTAGGGTTTAGTGTTTTAGGGTTTCGGGTTTTAGGATTCAGGGTTTAGCATTTAGGGTTAGGGTTTAGGGTTTAGGGTCTAGGGTTTTAGGATTTAGGGTTTAGGGTTTAGGGTTTTGCCATTTAGGATTTAGGGTTTAGGGTTTACTATTTAGGTGTTTAGGTTTTAGGGTTCAGGGTTAAGGGTTTTGAATTTAGGATTTAGGGTCTAGGGTTTTAGGGTTTAGGGTTTGGGGTTTAGGATTTTGTTCTTAGGGTTTACGATTTAGGGTTTAGGTTTTAGGGTTTAGGCTTCAGGCTTTAGGTTTTCATATTTTTGGGTTTTCAGTCTAGGGTTTAGGGTTTAAGGCATAGGGTTTAGGGTTTAGGGTTTAGGGTTTAGGGTTTAGAGCTAGGGTTTAGGGTTTTGTGTTTAGGGTTTATGGTTTCGGGTTTACGGTTTACGATTTATGTGTTTAGGTTTTTGAGTTAAGTTTTAGGGTTTATGTTTTAGGGTTTAGGTTTTTGGATTTTGGATTTAGGGTTTAGGGTTTAGGGTTTTAGAGTTTAAGATTTAGTGTTTTAGGGTTTACGATTTTAAGGTTTAGTGTTTAGGGTTTTGGGTTTTGGGTTTAAGGTTTTAGGGTTTAGGGTCTAGGGTTGAGTGTTTAGGGTTTAGTGTTTAGTATATAGGGTTTAGTGTTTAGGGTTTTCGGTTTTCAGTTTAAGTTTTTGGGTTTAGGCTTTTGGATTTAGCATTTAGAGTTTAGTGTTTAGGGTTTAGGGTTTTTGGGTTTAGGGTTTAGGGTTTAGTGTTTATGCTTTAGGGTTTAGGGTTTAGGGTTTGGGTGTTTAGGTTTTAGGGTTTAGGGCGTTGGGTGTAGGGTTTAGGGTTTAGGGTTAGGTGTTTAGTGTTTAGGGTTTAGGATTTAGAGTTAGGGTTTAGGATTTATGTTTAGCGATTAAGGTTTAGGGTTTAGGGTTTAGGTGTTTAGGTGTTTAGGTTTTAGGGTCTTGAGTTTAGGGTTTAGGGTTTAGGGCATAAGGTTTAGGATTTAAGGTTTGGGGTTTAGGGTTTATAGTTAGGGTTTAGGGTTTAATGTTCAGGGTCTATGGTTTATGGTTTAGAGTTTGAGGTTTAGGGTTTAGGGTTTAGGGTTTAGGTGTTTAGGTTTTTGGGTTTAGGTTTTAGGCTTTATGGGTTTAGGGTTTAGTGTTTTAGGGTTTAAGGTTTTAGGGTTTAGGGTTTAGGGTTTTGGATTTAGCCTTTAGGCTTTAAGGTTTTAGGGTTTAGGGTTTAGTGTTTTAGGGTTTAGGGTTTTATCGTTTAGGGTTTAGGGTTTAGGGTTTAGGGTTTAGGGTTTAGGGTTTAGGTGTTTAGCTTTTACAATTTAGGGTTTAGCGTTTTGGATTTGTGGTTTAGTGTTTAGGGTTTTGGGTTTTGGGTTTAGGCTTTAGAGTTAGGGTTTAAGGTTTAGGGTTTTGCATTTAGCTTTTAAGGTTTAGTGTTTAGGGTTTTAAGGTTTCTGGTTTAGTGTTTTAGGGTTTAGGGTTTAGAGTTCATGACTAGAGTTTAGGTATTAGTTTTTAGGGTTTAGGATTTAGGGTTTTGGGTTTAAGGTTTAGGTTTTAGGGTTTAGATTTTAGGGTTTAGGGTTTAAGGTTTAGGGTTTTGGGTTTTGGCGTTTAGGATTTAGGGTTTAGTGTTTAAGTGTTTAGGTTTTAGGGCTTAGGGTTTAGGATTATTGATTTAGGGTTTAGGGTTCAGTGTTTTAGGGTTCAAGGTTTGGGGTTTTGGATTTAGTTCTTAGGGTTTACAGTTTTGGGTTTAGGCTTCGGGCTTTAGGTTTTCATATTTTAGGGTTTTTAGTCTAAGGTTTAGGGTTTAGGGCATAGGGTTTAGGGTTTAGGGTTTAGGGTTTAGAACTTGGGTTTAGGGTTTATGGTCTAGGGTTTTGGGTTTTGGGTATAGGGTTTTGGGTTTAGGGTTTACGGTTTAGGTGTTTAGGTTTTTGAGTTTAGGTTTTAGGGTTTATGTTTTTGGGTTTAGGTTTTAGGGTTTTGGTTTTAGGGTTTAAGGTTTAGTGTTTTAGGGTCTACGATTTTATGGTTTAGGGTTTAGGGTTTAGAGTTAGGGTTTAGGGTTTTGTGTTTAGGGTTTATGGTTTAGTGTTTACGGTTTACGATTTAGGGTTTACGGTTTAGGTGTTTTTGTTTTTGAGTTTAGGTTTTAGGGTTTATGTTTTAGGGTTCAAGTTTTAGGGTTTTGGATTTAGGGTTTAGGGATTACGGTTTTAGAGTTTAAGCTTTAGTGTTTTAGGGTTTAGGGTTTAGGGTTTGGGTTTTAGGGTTTAGGCTTCAGGCTTTAGGTTTTCATATTTTTGGGTTTTTAGTTTAGTGTTTAGGGTTTAGGGTTTACAGTTTAGGGTTTAGGGTTTAAAGTTAGGGTTTAGGGTTTTGTGTTTAGGGTTTATGGGTTAGGGCTTTGGGTGTAGGGTTTAGGGTTTAGGGTTAAGTGTTTAGGGTTTAGGGTTGAGAGTGAGGGTTTGGGATTTAGTGTTTAGTGATTAAGGTTTAAGGTTTAGGGTTTAGGGTTTAGGTGTTTAGGTTTTTTGGTTTAGGTTTTAGGGTTTAGGGTTTTGGGTTTAAGGTTTCAGGTTTAGGGTTTTGGATTTAGGGTTTTGGGTTTAGGGTTTAGTGTTTTAGGGTTTAGGGCTTGAGGGTTCACGGTTTAGAGTTCAGGGTAAGGGTTTAGGGTTTAGGGATTAAGGTTTTGGGGTTTGGGGTTTAAGGTTTAGGGTTTAGGGTTTTGGTGTTTAAGATTTAGAGTTTTGGGTTTAGTATTTAGGTGTTTAGGTTTTAGGGTTTAGGATTTAGGGTTTTGGATTTAGGATTTAGGGTTTAGGGTTTTAGGGTTTAGGTTTTGGGGTTTAGGATTTAGTTCTTAGGGCTTACAGTTTAGGGTTTAGGCTTCGGGCTTTAGGTTTTCATATTTTAGGGTTTTCATTCTAAGGTTTAGGGTTTAGGGCATAGGGTTTTGGGTTTTTTGTTTAGGGTTTATGGTCTAGGGTTTTGGGTTTTGGGTATAGGGTTTACGGTTTAGGTATTTAGTTTTTTGAGTTTATGTTTTAGGGTTTATGTTTTTGGGTTTAGGTTTTAGGGTTTTGGATTTAGGGTTTAGGGTATAGGGTTTTAGGGTTTAAGGTTTAGTGTTTTAGGGTTTACGATTTTAGGGTTTAGGGTTTAGGGTTTAGGGTTTAGGGTTTTGGGTTTAAGGTTTTAGGGTTTGGGGTCTAGGGTTTAGGGTTTACGGTTTAGTGTTTAGTATATGGGGTTTAGGGTTCAGGGTTTTTTGTTTTCGGTTTAAGTTGTTGGGTTTTGGGTTTAGGGTTTTGGATTTATCGTTTAGAGTTTAGTGTTTAGGGTTTAGTGTTTTAGGGTTTAGGGTTTAAGGTTTGGTGTTTATGGTTTAGGGATTAGGGTTTAGGTGTTTAGGTTTTAGGGTTTAGGGTATTGGGTTTAGGGTTTAGGGTTTAGGGTTAAGTGTTTAGCGTTTAGGGTTTAGGGTTTAGAGTTAGGGTTTAGGATTTAGTGTTTGTGTTTAGGTTTGGTTAGGGTTTCGGGTTTAAGGTTTTGGGTTTTGGTTTAGGTTTTAGGGTTTAGGGTTTTAGGGTTCAGGTGTTAGGGTTTAGGGTTTGGTGTTTTAGGGTTTGGGGTTTAGGGTTTAGGGTTCGGGGTTTAGGGTTTGGGTTTAGGGTTTTAGGGTTTCGGGTTTAAGGTTTTTGATTTAGGCTTTAGGGTTTATAGTTTAGTGTTTTAGGGTTTACGGTTTTAGGGTTTAGGGTTTAGGGTTCGAGGTTTAGGGTTTTGGGTTTAGGGTTTTAGGGTTTTGGGGCTATGGTTTAAGGTTTACGGTTTAGTGTTTAATATTTAGGGTTTAGGGTTTGTGGTTTTGGGTTTTGGGCTAAAGGTTTAGGGTTTAGGGTTTTGGATTTAGTGTTCAAGTTTTTGGGTTTATGGTTTTTGGGTTTAGGGTTCAGGGTTTAGTGTTTAGGGTTTAGGGTTTTGGGTTTTGGGTTTAGGGTTTAGGATTTAGGGTTTAGGTGTTTAGGTTTTACAGTTTAGGGTCTAAGTTGTATGGTTTAGGGTTTCGGGTTTAGGGTTTAGGGTTTAGGGTTTAGAGTTTAGGGTTTTGGATTTAGGGTTTACGGTTTAGGGTTTTTGGGTTTAGGGTCAAGTGTTTTAGGGTTTTGGGTTTAGGTTTTTGAATTTAGGGTTTAGGGTTTAGGGTTTTAGGGTTTGGAGTTTAGGGTTTAGGGTTTAGGGTTTTAGGGTTTAGTGTCTACGGTTTAGGGTTTGCGGTGTAGTGTTTAGTATTTAGGGTTTTGGGTTTTAGGTTTTGGGTTTTTTCTTTAGGGGTTAGGGTTTAGGGTTTAGGTGTTGAGGGTTTAGGGTTTAGGGCATAGGCTTTAGGGTTTAGGATTTGGGGTTTAGGGTTTAGAGTAAGGGTTTAAGGTTTAATTTTTAGGGTTTATGGTTTAGAGTTTTGGGTTTTGGGTTTAGGGTTTAGTGTTTAGGTGTTTAGGTTTTTGGGTTTAGGGTCTAGGATGCAGGGTTTAGGGTTTAGCATTTAGGGTTTACAAGTTTGCGGTTTACGATTTACGGTTTATGATTTACGATTTAAGGTTTAGGGTTTTGGGTTTAAGGTTTTGGGTTTTCGGTTTTGGGCTTATAGTTTCAGGTATAGTGTTTAGTATTTAGTGTTTTGGGTTTTGGGTTTTTTCTTTAGGGGTTAGGGTTTAAGGTTTAGGTGTTGAGGGTCTAGGGTTTAGGGCATAGGGTTTAGGGTTTAAGATTTGGAGTTTAGGGTTTAGAGTTAGGGTTTAAGGTATAATTTTTAGGGTTTATGGTTTAGAGTTTTGGGTTTCGGGTTTAGGGTTTAGTATTTTAGGGTTTACAGTTTTTGGGTTTAGGGTTTTGGGTTTGGGTTTATGGTTTTAGGGTTTACGGTCTAGGATTTAGGGTTTACGGTTTAGGGTTTAGTATTTACAATTTAGGGTTTAGGGTTTTTCATTTTGGGTTTAAGGTTTAGGGTTTAGGGTTTAGGGCTTAGGGTTTAAAGTTTAGTGTTTAGTATTTAGGGTTTAGGGTTTAGGGTTTAGGGTTTAGGGTTTAGGATTTTGGCTGTAGGGTTTAGGGTTTAGGTGTTTAGGGTTTTGGGTTTAGGTTTTCAGGTTTAGGGTTTTTCGTTTAGGGTTTTCAGGGTCTGGGGCTTTATGTTTTTTGTTTAGGGTTAAAAGTTTGGGTTTGGGGTTTAGTGTTTAGGGTTTAGGTGTTTAGCTTCTAAGGTTTAGGTTTTAGGGTTTAGGGTTTAGGCTTTAGGGTTTAGGGTTTAAGGTTTAGTTTTTAGGGTTTTGGGTTTAGGGTTTAGGTGTTTAGGTTTTAAGGTTTAGGGTCTGGGGTGTAGGGTTTAGGGTTTTTGGTTTAGGGTTTTATGGTTTAGGGTTTAGGGTTTTGGGTTTACGATTTAGTGTTTTGTTTTTAGGGTTTTGGATTTTGTGTTTTGGATTTAAAGTTTTGGGTTTAGGGTTTAGGGCTTAGGGTTTAGGGTTTAGTTTTTAGCGTTTAGGGTTTAGGGTTTAGTGTTTGGGGTTTAGGTGCTTAGGCTGTGGGGTTTTGGTTTTAGGGTTTAGGGTTCTTGGGGTCTAGGGTTTAGCGTTTTTGGTTTAGGGTTTAGGGTTAAGGGATTGGGGTTTAGGGTTTAGAGATAGGTTTTTGGGTTTAGGTATTTAGGTTTTTGGGTTTCGATTTTAAGGTTTACGTTTTAGGGTTTAGGATTTTGGGTTTTGGATTTAGGGTTTAGGGTTTAGGGCTTAGGGTTTAGGGTTTAGAATTAGGTTTTAGGGTTTAGGTGTTTAGGTTTTTGGGTTTAGGTTTTTAGGTTTATGTTTTAGTTTAGGGTGTAAGGTTTAGGGTTTGGGTGGTTAGGTTTTAGGGTTTAGGTTTTAAGGTTTACATTTTAGGGTTTAGGGTTTAGGGTTTTGGATTTAGGGTTTAGGGTTTAGGATTTAGGGTTTAGGGTTTTAGGATATAGGGTTTTTGGTCTAGTGTTTTGGGTTTAGGGTTTAGGGTTTATGGTTTAGGTGTATCGGTTTTAGAGTTTAGCGTCTAGGGTCTAGGGTTTAAGGTTTAGAATTTAGGGTTGAGGGTTTAGGGTTTAGGGTGTAGAGTTAGGGTTTAGGGTTTAGTGTTTAGGGTTTATGGTTTAGGGTTTAGGGTTTAGTGTTTGGGGTTTAGGGTTTAGGTGTTTATGTTTTTTGGTTTAGGTTTTAGGGTATATGGTTTTGGTTTTTGGCTTTAGGGTTTTTGATTTAGGCTTTAGGGTTTCATGGATTAGGGTTTAGTGTTTTAGGGTTTAAGGCTTTAGGGTTTAGGGTTTAGAGTTCAGGGTTAGGGTTTTGGTTTTAGTGTTTAGAGTTCAGGGTTTTGGGTTTAGGGTTTAGGTGTTTAGGTTTTAGGGTTTAGGTTTTGGAGTTTAGGGTTTAGGGTTTAGGGTTTTGTATTTTGGGGTTTTGGGTTTAGGGTTTATGGTTTAGGGTTTAGGTGTAAGGGTTTTATGGTTTTGGTTCTAGAGTTTTGGGTTTAGGGCTTGGTGGTTGGGGTTTAAGGTTTAGAGTTAGGGTTTATTGTTTAGTGTTTAGGGTTTATGGTTTAGGGCTTGGGGTTTGGGGTTTAGGTGTTTCGATTTTTGGGTTTATGTTTTAGGATTTATGGTATAAGGTTTAGGGTTTAGGATTTAGTGTTTAGGGTTTAGGGTTTGTGATTTAGGGTTTAGGGTTCAGGGTTTTAGGGTTTAGGGTTTAGTGTTTTAGGGTCTACGGTTTTAGGGTTTACGGTTTAGGGTTCAGGGTTTAGGGTTTAGGGTTTAGGGTTTAAGGGTTTAGGAATTGGGTTTTGGGTTAAAGGTTTAGGGTTTAGGGTTTTGGATTTAGCATTTAGGTTTTAGGGTTTCGTGTTTAGGGTTTAGTGTTTATGGTATAGGGTTTAGGGTTTAGGTGTTTAGGTTTACAATTTAGGGTCTAGGGTGTAGGGTTTAAGGTTTAGGGTTTTGGGTTTTGGGTTTAGGGTTTAGGATTTAGGATTTAGTGTTTAGGGTTAGTGTTTAGGGTTTAGTGTTTAGGGTTTATGGTTTAGGGTTTAGGGTTAAGGGTTCAGGTGTTTAGGTTTTTTGGTTTAGGTTTTAGGGTTTTGGGTTTAGGGTTTTGGATTTAGGGTTTAGGGTTTAGGGTTTAGGGTTTTAGGGTTTATTATTTAGTATTTTAGGGTTTAGGGTTTTAGGGTTCCAGGGATAGGGTTTTGGGTTTAGTGTTTAGGGTTTATGTTTTAGGGTTTCGGTTTACGATGTAGGGTTTTGGAGTTTAGGTTTTAGGGTTTAGTATTTAGGTTTAAGGGTTTAAGGCTTACGGTTTTAGGGTTTTGGATTTTGGATTTAGTGTTTAGGGTTTAGGGTTTGTGATATAGGGTTTACGGTTCAGGGTTTTAGGGTTTAGGGTTTAGTGTTTTAGGGTCTACGGTTTTAGGGTTTACGGTTTAGGGTTCAGGATTTAGGGTTTAGGGTTTTGGGTTTAAGGGTTTAGGGTCTACGGTTTAGGGTTTATTGTTTAGTGTTTACTATTTAGGGTTTAGGGTTTAGGAATTGGGTTTTGGGTTAAAGGTTTAGGGTTTAGGGTTTTGGATTTAGCATTTTAGGTTTTAGGGTTTCGTGTTTAGGGTTTAGGGTTTATGGTTTAGGGTTTAGGGTTTAGGTGTTTAGGTTTACAATTTAGGGTCTAGGGTGTAGGGTTTAAGGTTTAGGGTTTTGGGTTTTGGGTTTAGGATTTAGGATTTAGGATTTAGTGTTTAGGGTTAGTGTTTAGGGTTTAGTGTTTAGGGTTTATGGTTTAGGGTTTAGGGTTAAGGGTTTAGGTGTTTAGGTTTTTTGGTTTAGGTTTTAGGGTTTTGGGTTTAGGGTTTTGGATTTAGGGTTTAGGGTTTAGGGTTTAGGGTTTTAGGGTTTATTGTTTAGTGTTTTAGGGTTTAGGGTTTTAGGGTTCTAGGGATAGGGTTTTGGGTTTAGTGTTTAGGGTTTATGTTTTAGGGTTTCGGTTTACGATGTAGGGTTTTGGAGTTTAGGTTTTAGGGTTTAGTATTTAGGTTTAAGGGTTTAAGGCTTACGGTTTTAGGGTTTAGGTTTTAGGGTTTTGGATTTTGGATTTAGAGTTTAGGGTTTAGGGTTTAGGGTTTTTGGGTTTATTTTTGGATTTCGTGTTTAGGGTTTAGTGTTTAGTGCCTAAGTTTTAGGGTTTAGTGTTTAGGTTTGTAGGTTTTAAGGTTTTGAGTATAGGGTTTAGTGTTTAGGGCATAGGGTTTAGGGTTTAGGGTTTGGGGTTTAGTGTTTAGAGTTATGGTTTAGGGTTTAGTATTTAGGGTTTATGGTTTAGGGTTTAGGGTTTAGGGTTTAGGGTTTAGGTGTTTAGGTTTTTGGGTTTATGGTTTACGGTTTAGGGTTTTAGGGTTTAGGGTTTAGTATTTTGGGTTTACGAATTTAAGGTTTAGGGTTTAGGGTTTTGGGTTTTGGGTTAAGGTTTTTGGGGTTTAGGGTCTATTGTTTAGGGTTTACGGTTTAGTGTTTGGCATTTAGGGTTTATGGTTTTGGGTTTATGGTTTACGGTTTAGGATTTTGGATTTAGGGTTTAGTGTTTAGGGTTTTAGGGTTTAGGGTTTAGTATTTTAGGGTTTACGAATTTGGGGTTTAGGGTTTTGGGTTTATCTTTTTAGGGTTTAGGGTCTAGTGTTTAGGGTTTATGGTTTAGTGTTTAGCATTTAGGGTTTACGGTTTAAGGTTTTGGGTTTTGGATTTAAGGTTTAGGGTTTAGGGTTTTGGATTTAGCGTTTAGGGTTTAGGGTTTAGGATTTTAGGGTTTCGGGTTTAGGGTTTAGTGTTTAGGGTTTAGGGCTTAGGGTTTAGGGTTTAGGTGTCTTGGTTTTCGAGTTTAGGGACTAGGATGTGGGGTGTAGGGTTTAGGGTTTAGGGTTTCGAGTTAGGGTTTAGGGTTTAGGGTTTATGGTCTAGTGTTTAGGGTATAGGGTTTAAGTGTTTAGGTTTTGTGATTGATGGTTTTAGGTTTTAGGGTTTAGGGTTTAGGGTTTAGGGTTTTGGGTTGTAAGGTTTAGGGTCTAGATAGGGTTTATGGTTTAGTGTTTAGTATTTAGGGTTTGGGGTTTTGGGTTTTGGGTTTAAGGTTTTGGGTTTAGGGTCTGGGATTTAGCGTTTAGGGTTTAGGGTTTAGGGTTTTAGGGTTTCGGGTTTAGGGTTTAGGGCTTAGGGTTTAGGGTTTACATACTTAGGTTTTATAGTGTAGGGTGTAGGGTGTAGGGTTTACGGTTTAGGGTTTCGAGTTAAGGTTTAGGGCTTAGTGTTTAAGGTTTATGGTTTAGGGTTTAGGTGTTTGGGCTTTTTTCTTTAGGTTTTATGGTTTAGGGTTTTAGGTTTTGTGTTTAGGGTTTAGGGTTTGGATTCAGGGTTTAGGGTTTATGATTTAGGGTTTTAAAGTTTAGGGTTTACTATTTTAGGGTTTAGGGTTTTAGGGTTTAGGGTTTAGAGTTGAGGGTTAGGGTTTTGGGTTTAGGGTTTAGGTTTTAGGGTTGGCGTTTAGGGTTTTGGTGTTTAGGTTTTAGGCTCTAGGTTTTAGGGTTTAGGGTTTAGTACTTAGGGTTTAAGGTTTTGGGGTTTAGGGTTTAGCATTTAGGGCTTAGGATTTACGGTTTAGGTGTTTTGGTTTTAGGGTTTAGGGTTCAGGGTTTTGGATGTAGGGTTTAGTGTTTAAGGTTTTAGGGTTTGGTGTATAGGTTTTAGGGTTTAAGGTTTAGGATTTAGTGTTTAGGATTTAGGGTTTAGGGTTTTGTTTTTAGAGTTTAGGGTCTAGGGTGCAGGGTTTAGGGTTCAGGGTTTAGGTTTTAGGGTTTAGAGTTAGGGTTTAGGGTTTAGGCTTTAGGCTTTAGGGTTTAGGGTTTTGGTGTTTTGGTTTTTGGGTTTAGGTTTTTGGGTTTATGGTTTAGGGTTTAGGGTTTAGGGTTTAGGGTTTAGCATTTTGGATTTAGTGTTTAGGGTTTAGTGTTTTAGGCTTTAGGGTATTAGAGTTTAGCATTTAGGGTTTCAGATTTAGGGTTTAGGGTTTAGGGTTTTAGGGTTTATCGTTTAGTGCTTTAGGCTTTAGGGTTTAGGGTTTTTTGTTTTGGGTTTAGGGTTTTAGGGTTTAGGGTCTACGGTTTTGAGTTTATGGTTTGGTGTTTAGTATTTAGGGTTTAGGGTTTAAGGTTTTGGGTTTTGGTTCAAAGGTTTAGGGTTTAGGGTTTTTCATTTAGCGTTTAGGTTTTGGGTTTAGGGTTTTAGGGTTTAGGGTTTATTCATTAGTTTTTATGGTTTAGGGTTTAGGGTTTGGGCTTTAGGGTTTAGGTGTTTAGATTTTAGAGTTTTGGGTCTAGGGTTTAGGGTTTTGGGTATAGGCTTTAGAATTTGGGGTTTATGGTTTAGGGTTTAGAGTTAGGGTTTAGGGTTTAGTGTTTAAGGTTTATGGTTTAGGGTTTAGGGTTTAGGTGTTCAGGTTTTTCTGTTTAGGTTTTAGTGTTTAAGGTAATTGGGTTTAGGGTTTAGGGTTTAGGGTTTTTGATTTAAGGTCTAGGGATTAGATTTTAGGGTTTAGGGTTTAGTGTTTTAGTGTTTTAGTGTTCAGGGTTAAGGTTTAGGGTTTAGTGTTTAGGGTTTAGGGTTTAGGGTTTAGTGTTTAGGGTTTAGGGTTTAGGTGTTCAGGTTTTAGGGTTTAGATTTTAGGGTTTAGGGTTTAGGGTTTAGGGTTTATGGTTTTGGTGTTTAGGATTTAGGGTTTAGGGTTTAGGGTTTTGGGTTTAGGTGTTTAGGTTTTAGGGTTTAGGGTTTAGGGTTTAGGGTTTTGGACTTAGGGTTTAGGGTTTTGGGTTTAGGATTTAGGGTTTAGGGTTTAGGATTTAGTGTTTAGGGTTTAGGGTTTAGGGTTTAGGTTTTAGGGTTTAGGGTTTAGGGTTTAGGTGTTTAGATTTTAGGGTTTTGAGTCTAGGGTTTTGGATTTAGGGCATAGGGTTTAGGGTTTAGGGTTTGCGGTTTAGGGCTTAGAGTTTGACTTTAGGGTTTAGTGTTTATGATTTAGGGTTTAGGGTTTAGGGTTTAGGTGTTTATGTTTTTGGGTTTAGGTTTTAGGGTTTATGGTTTAGGGTTTAGGGTTTAGGGTTTGGGGTTCAGGTTTTGGATTTAAGGTTTAGGGTTTAGGGTTTTTGGGTTTAGGGTTTAGTGTTTTAGGGTTTACGGTTTTAGGGCTTAGGGTTTAGGGTTTAAGGTTTAGGGTATAGGGTTTAGGGTTTAGGGTTTACGATTTAGTGTTTAGTATTTAGGGTTTAGGGTTTAGGGTTTACGGTTTAGTGTTTAGTGTTTAGGGTTTAGGCGTTAGGGTTTGGTCCTTAGGGTTTAGGGTTTAGTGTTTAGTGTTTAGAGTTTAGGGTTTAGGGTTTAGGGTTTAGGGATTTTGTTTTAGGGTTTAGGGTTAAGGGATTTGGGTTTAGGGTTTCGAGTTTGGGTTTAAAGTTTAGCATTTAGGTTTTAGGGTTTATGGTTTCGGGTTTGTGGTTTCGGGTTTTGGACTTAGGGTTTCCGATTTAGGGTTTAGGGTTTTAGAGTTTAGTGTTTAGGGTTTAGGGTTTAGGGTTTAGGTGTTTAGGTTTTTGGGTTTAGGGTCTAGGGTGCAGGGTTTAGGGTTTAGTGTTTTGGGTTTAGGGTTTTAGGGTTTAGGGTTTAGGATTTATGGTTTACGGTTTAGTGTTTAGTATTTAGGGTTTTGAGTTTTGGGTTTTGGGCTTTTGGTTTAAGGTTTTGGGTTTAGCGTTTAGGGTTTAGGGCTTATGGTTTAGGGTTTGGTATTTAGTATTTAGGGTTTTGGGTTTTGGGCTTTTGCTGTAGGGTTTGGGTGCTTAGGGTTGAGGGTTTAGGTGCTTAGGGTTTAGGGTTTTTTGGGTCTAGGTTTTAGCGTTTTGGGTTTATGGTTTAGTGTTTAGGGTTTTGGGTTTGGGGTTTTGGGTTTTGGGTTTTGGATTTAGCGTTTAGGGATTAGGATTTTAGGGTTTAGGGTTTAGGGTTTGGTGTTTACGGTTTTGGGTTTAGGGTGTATGGTTTTGGGTTTAGGGTTTTTGTTTTAGGGCCTAGGGTTTAGGTTTTTGGGTTTCGGATTTTTAGAATTTTGGGTTTAGCGTTTTGGGGTTAGGGTTTATGGTTAAGGGATTAGGGTTTAGGGTTTGGGGTTTTGGGTTTTGGGTTTAAGGTTTAGGGTTTTGGTTTTTGGATTTAGCGATTAGGGTTTAGGTTTTAGGGTTTTAGGGTTTAGGGTGTAGGGTTTAGTGTTTAGTTTTTAGGGTTTAGGGTTTAGGGTGTAGGGTTTAGGGTTTCGGTGTTTAGGTTTTAGGGTTTTTGCTTTAGGGTTTACGTTTTATGGTTTAGGGTTTAGGGTTTTGGATTTAGGGTTTAGGGTTTGGGGTTTAGGGTTTTAGGGTTTAAGGTTTAGGGTTTGGTGTTTAGGTTTAGGGCTTAGGGTTTAGGGTTTAGGGTTTTGGGTTTTGGGTTTTGGTGTTTAGGTTTTAGAGTTTAGGGTCTGGGGTCTAGGGTTTAGGGTTTAGGGTCTAGGGTTTAGAGTTAGAGTTTAGGGTTTAGGGTTTGTGGTTTAGGGTTTGGGGGATTTGGGTGTTTGGTTTAGGGTTTTAGGGTTTAGGGTCTAGGTTTTAGGGTTTACAATTTAGTGTTTAGTATTGAAGGTTTAGGGTTTAGTGTGTAGGGTTTTTAGTTTTGGGATTAAAATTTAGGGTTTAGGGTTTAGGGCTTAGGGTTTAGGGTTTAGTGTTGAGTATTTAGGGTTTAGGGTTTAGGGTTTATGGTTTACGGTTTTTGTTAAGGGTTTAGGGTTTAGGGTTTGCCATTTTGGGTTTTTACGGTCTAGGGTTCATGGTTTTGGGTTTAGGGTTTAGGGTCAAGGGATTAGGGTTTAGTGTTTAGAGTTTTAAGTTTAGGGATTAGGGTTTATGTGTTTAGGTTTTGGGGTTTAGTTTTAGGGTTTTGGGTTTTGGTTTTAGAGTTTACAGTTTATGCTTTAGGATTTTGGTTCTTGGGTTTAGGGTTTAGGGTTTAGGGTTTTAGGATTTAGGGTTTGGGGTTTAGGGTTTAGGGTTTAGGGTTTAGTGTTTAGGGTTTAGGATTTACGGTTTAGGGTTTATGGTTTAGGGTTTAGGGTTTAGGTGTTTATTTTTTAGGGTTTAGAGTCTAGGGTTTAGGTTTTAGGGCTTAGGGGTTAGGGTTTAGGGTTTGGAGTTTAGGGTTTGGAGATAGGGTTTTGGGTTTAGTCTTTAGGGTTTATGATTTAGGGTTTAGGGTTTAGGGTTTAGGGTTCTAGGCTTTAGGGTTTAGGGTTTTGCATTTAGGGTTTAGGATTTAGGGTTTTAGGGTTTTTGGGTTAGTGTTTTGGTATTTAGGGTTTTGGCATTTAGGGTTTAGGGTTCAAAGTTTTGGTTTAGGGTTTTAGGGTTTAGGGTCTACGGTTTAGGGTTTACGATTTAGTGTTTATTATTTAGGGTTTAGGCTCTAAGGGTTTTGAGTTTTGGGTATGAGGTTTAGGGATTTGGGTTTTGGATTTAACGTTTAGGTTTTACGGTTTAGGGTTTTATGGTTTAGAGAGTAGCGTTTAGTGTTTAGGGTTTAAGTTTAGGGTTTAGGGTTTAGGTTTTTAGGTTTTAGAGTTTAATATCTAGGGTGTATGGTTTAGGGTTTAGGGTTTTGGGTTTACGGTTTTGGGTTTAGGGTTTAGAGTTATGGTTTGAGTTTCGTGTTTGGGAGTTTTGGTTTAGGGTTTAGGGTTTAGGTGTTTAGGTTTTTTGGTCTAGGTTTTAGGGTTTTGGGTTTTGGGTTTAAGGTTTTGGGTTTTGGGTTTTTGAGTTTTGGGTTTACGGTTTACGGTTTAGTGTTTAGAGTTTAGGGTTTTGGGTTTTGGGTCTAGGGTTTAGTGTCTAGGGTTTAAGATTTACGATTTAGTGTTTAGGGTTTAGGTTTTAGGGTTTAGGGTTTAGGTGTCTATTTTTTAGGGTTTAGTGTCTAGGGTTTAGGGTTTAGGGCTTGGGGGTTAGGTTTTAGGGTTTGGAGTTTAGGGTTTAGAGATAGGGTTTTGGGTTTAGTCTTTAGGGTTTATGATTTAGGGTTTAGGATTTAGGGTTTAGGGTTTTAGGCTTTAGGGTTTAGGGTTTTGGATTTAGGGTTTAGGGTTTAGGGTTTTAGGGTTTTGGGGTTAGTGTTTTAGGATTTAGAGTTTGAGCGTTTAGGGTTCAGGGTTCACAGTTTTGGGTTTTGGGTTTTAGGGTTTAGGGTATAGGGTTCAAGGTTTACGGTTCAGTGTTTAGTATTTAGGTTTTAGGCTTTTAGGGTTTTCGGTTTTCGGTATGAGGTCTAGGGATTTGTGTTTGGGATTTAGCGTTTAGGGTTTAGGATTTAGGGTTTTAGGGTTCAGAGTTTAGGGTTTAGTGTTTAGGGTTTAGGGTTAGGGTTTAGGGTTTAGGGTTTAGGTGTTTAGGTTTTAGAGTTTAGATTCTAGGGTGTAGGGTTTAGGGTTTAGGGTTTAGTGTTTAGGGTTTAGCGTTAGGGTTTAGAGTTTAGTGTTTAGGGTTTGTGGTTTATGGTTTAGGGTTTAGGGTTTAGGTGTTTAGGTTTTTTTGTCTAGGTTTTAGGGTTTAGGGTTTAGTGTTTTAAGGTTTAGAGTTTTTAGGTTTCGGGTTTAGAGTTGAGGGTTAGAGTTTAGCGTTTAGTGTTTAAGGTTTAGTGTTTACAATTTAGGGTTTTGGGTTTAGGGGTTAGGTGTTTAGATTTTAGGGTTTAGGTTTTAGGGTTTAGGGTTCAGGGTTTTGGGGTTTAGAGTTTAGGGTTTAAGGTTTTGGGTTTAGGGTTTATGCTTTAGTGTTTTGGATTTAGGGTTTAGGGTTTAGGGTTTTAGGATTTTTGGTTTAGGGTTTAGGGTTTAGAATTTGGTGTCTAGGGTTTAGGGTTTAGGATTTAGGGTTTAGAGTTTAGGGTTTAGGTGTTTATTTTTTAGGGTTTAGAGTCTACGGTTTAGGGTGCAGGTCTTAGGGTTTAGAGTTTAGGGCTTAGAGATAGGGTTTAGCGTTTAGTCTTTTGGGTTTATGATTTTGGGTTTAGGGTTTTGAGTTTAGGGCTTGGGTTTTAGGGTTTAGGTGTTTAGGTTTTAGGGTTTATGGTTTTGGGTTTTGGGTTTAAGGTTTAGGATTTAGGATTTAGGGTTTTGGATTTAGGGTTTAAGGTTTAGGGTTTTAGGGTTTAGGGTTTAGTGTTTTAGGGTTTAGGGTTTTAGGCTTTAGGGTTTATGGTTTTGGATTTATGGTTTACCATTTATTGTTTTATGGTTTAGAGTTTAGTGTTTTAGGATTTAGGGTTTTAGCGTTTAGGGTTTAGGATTCAGGGTTTAGGGTCTTGGGTTTAGGGTTTACGGTTTAATGTTTACTATTTGGGATTTTGGGTTCAGGGTTTGGGATTTTAGGTTTAAGGTTTCGCATTTATGGTTTTGGATTTAGCATTTAGGGTTTAGGATTTTGGGTTTTAGGGTTTAGGATTTTGGGTTTAGCGTTTAGAGTTTAGGGTTAGGGTTTAGGGTTTAGGGTTTAGGTTTTAGAATTTTTTGTCTAGGCTGTAGGGTTTAAGGTTTAGGGTTTAGGGTTTAGAGTTTGGGTTTTGGGTTTAAGGTTTAGTGTTTAGGGTTCATGGTTTAGGGTTTAGGGTTTAGGGTTTAGGTGTTTAGGTTTTTTGGTTTAGGTTTTAGCGTTTAGGGTTTTGGGTTTTGGGATAAGGGTTTAGGGTTTTGGATTTAGGGTTTAGGGTTTATGGTTTAGTGTTTTAGGGTTTAAGGTTTTAGTGTTTAGGGTTTAGAGTTCCAGGTTAGCATTTAGCGTTTTGTGTTTAGGGTTTACAGTTTGCGGTGTAGGTTTTTGGGTTTAGGGTTTAGGTGTTTAGGTTTTAGTGTTTGGTGTTTAGGGTTTAGGGTTTAGGGTTTTGAGGTTTAGGGTTTAGTGTTTAGGGTTTAGGGTTTAGGGTTTAGGTGTTTAGGTTTTAGGGTTTAGGGTTTTGGGTTTTTGATTTAGGGTTTATGGTTTAGGGTCTAGGTTTTTTGGGTTTAGGGTTTAGGATTTCGTGTTTAGGGTTTAGGGTTTAGGGTTTAGGTTTTAGGGTTTAGGTGTTTATATTTTAGGGTTTTTTGTTTAGGGTTTAGGATTTAGGGCATAGGGTTTAGGGTTTAGGGTTAGGTGTTTAGGGCTTAGAGTTTGACTTTTGGGTTTAGTGTTTAGGATTTAGGGTTTAGGATTTAGTGTTTAGGGTTTAGGGTTTGGAGTTTAGTGTTTAGAGATAGGGTTTTGGGTTTAGTCTTTAGGGTTTATGATTGAGGGTTTAGGGTTTAAGGTTTAAGGTTTTAGGCTTTAAAGTTTATTGTTTTGGATTTAGGGTTTTAGGATTTTAGGGTTAGCGTTTTGGGATTTAGGGTGTTGGCGTTTAGGGTTTAGGGTTCAGGGTTTTGGTTTAGGGTTTTAGGGTTTAGGGTCTACGGTTTAAGGTTTACGAATCAGTGTTTATTATTTAGGGTTTAGGCTTTGAGGGTTTTCAGTTTTGGGTGCGAGGTCTAGGGATTTGGGTTTTAGATTTAGCGTTTAGGGTTTACGATTTAGGGTTTAATGGTTTAGAGTTTTGGGTTTAGTGTTTAGGGTTTAGGGTTAGGGTTTAGGGTATAGATGTTTAGGTTTTAGAGTTTAGGGTCTAGGGTCTAGGGTTTAGGGTTTAGGGTTTATGATTTTGGGTTTAGGGTTTAGAGTTATGGTTTAGAGTTTAGTGTTTAGGGTTTTTGGCTTAGGGTTTAGGGTTTAGGGTTTAGGTGTTTAGGTTTTTTGGTCTATGTTTTAGGGTTTTCAGTTTTCGGTTTTCGATTTTCGATTTTCGATTTTCGGTTTTGGGTTTTAAGTTTTTGGGTTTAGGGTTTAGGGTTTAGGGTTTAGGCTTTAGTTTCTAGGGTTTAAGATTTACGGTTTAGTGTTTAGGGTTTAGGTTTTATGGTTTAGGGTTTTGGTGTATATTTTTTAGGGTTTAGAGTCTAAGGTTTAGTGTTTAGGGCTTAGGGGTTAGGGTTTATGGTTTGGAGTTTAGGGTTTAGAGATAGGGTTTTGGGTTTAGTCTTTAGGGTTTATTTTTTAGGGTTTAGGATTTAGGGTTTAGGGTTTTAGGCTTTAGGGTTTAGGGTTTCAGGGTTTTGGGGTTAGTGTTTACGGATTTAGGGTTTGAGCGTTTAGGGTTCGGGGTTCACGATTTTGGGTTTAGGGTTTTAGGGTTTAGGGTATAGGTTTTAGGGTTTATGATTTAGTGTTTAGTATTTAGGGTTTAGGCTTTTAGGGTTTTCGATTTTCGGTATGAGGTCTAGGGATTTGGGTTTTGGATTTAGCGTTTAGGGTTTAGGGTTTTAGGGTTTAGAGTTTAGGGTTTAGTGTTTAGGGTTTAGGGTTAGGTTTTAGGGTTTAGGTGTTTTGGTTTTAGAGTTTAGAGTCTAGGGTGTAGGGTTTAGGGTTTAGGGTTTAGTGTTGAGTGTTTAGCGTTACGGTTTAGAGTTCAGTGTTAGGGTTTAGGGTTTAAGGTTTAGGGTTTAGGTGTTTAGGTTTTTTGGTCTAGGTTTTAGGGTTTTGGGTTTTGGGTTTTGGGTTTAGGGCTTAAGGTTTAAGCTTTTGGATTTAGGGTTTAGGGTTTAGTGTTTTAAGGTTTAGAGTTTTTGTTTTAGGGTTTAGAGTTGAGGGTTAGGGTTTAGCGTTTAGTGTTTAGGGTTTAGTGTTTACAGTTTAGGGTTTTGGGTTTAGGGGTTAGGTGTTTAGATTTTAGGGTTTAGGTTTTAGGGTTTAGAGTTTAGTGTTTAGGGTTTTGGGTTTGGGTTTAGGGCTTAGGGTTTGGGGTTTATGATTTTGGGTTTAGGGTTTAGGGTTTAGGGTTTTAGGGTTTAGGGTTTAGTGTTTTCGGGTTTCGAGTTTTAGGGTTTTGGGTTTAAGGTTTAGGGTTTAGGATTTTGGATTTAGCGATTAGGGTTTAGGGTTTAGGGTTTTAGGGTTTAGGGTTTAGTGTTTCGGTGTTTAGGTTTTAGGGTTTCGACTTTAGGGTTTATGTTTTAGGGTTTAGGGTTTAGGGTTTTTGATTTTTGGTTTAGGGTTTAGGGTTTCGGATTTGGGGTTTCGGTTTTTGGGTTTTGGATTTAGGGTTTTAGGGTCTAGAGTCTAGGGTTTAGGGTTTACAATTAAGTGTTTAGTATTTAGGGTTTAGGGTTTTGGTTTTGGGTTTAAAATTTAGGGTTTAGGGTTTTGGGCTTAGGGTTTAGGGTTTAGTGTTTAGTATTTAGGGTTTAGGGTTTAAGGTTTAGGGTTTTGGCTTTAGGGTTTAGGGTTTAGGGTTTAGGTGTTTAGAGTTTAGGGTTTAGGTTTTAGGGTTTAGGGTTTGTCGTTTAGGGTTTTTAGGGTCTAGGGTTCAGGGTTTTGGGTTTAGGGTTTAGGGTTAAGGGATTAGGGTTTAGGGTTTATGGTTTATTATTAGCGTTTAGGGTTTAGTGTTTAGGGTTTTGAGTTTAGGGATTTGGGTTTATGTGTTTAGGTTTTAGGGTTTAGGTTTTAGGGTTTAGGATTTGGGGTTTAGGGTTTAGGGTTTAGGGTTTTTGGATTTAAGGTTTATGGGATTAGGGTTTAGGGTTTAGTATCTAGGGTTTAGGATTTACGATTTAGGGTTTAGGGTTTTGGGTTTAGGGTTTCGGGTTTAGGGCCTAGGGGTTAGGGTTTAGGGTTTGGAGTTTACGGTTTAGAGACAAAGTTTTGGGTTTAATCTTTAGCGTGTATGATTTAGGGTTTAAGGTTTAGGGTTTAGCATTTTAGGCTTTAGGGTTTTTGGTTTTGGATTTCGTTTGAGGGTTTTGGAGTTACTGTTTTAGGATTTAGGGTTTTGTGTTCAGGGTTTTTGATTTTCGGTTTTAGGGTTTAGGGTCGAGGGTTTAGGGTTTACGGTTTAGTGTTTAGTATTTAGGGTTTAGGCTTTTAGGGTTTTCGGTTTCTGGTATGGGGTCGAGGGATTTGGGTTTTCGATTTAGCATTTAGGGTTTAGGGTTTAGGTATTCAGGGTTTAGGCTTTAGGGTTTAGTGTTTAGGGTTTAGAGTTAGGGTTTAGGGTTTATAGTTTAGGGTTTAGAGATAGGTTTTTGGGTTTTATCTTTAGGGTTTATGATTTATGGTTTAGGGTTTAGAGTTTAGAGTTTTAGGCTTTAGGGTTTTGGAATTTTGATTTCGTTTTAAGGTTGAGGGTGTAGTGTTTAGGGTTTAGGGTTTAGTGTTTAGTGTTAGGGTTTAGAGTTTGGTGTTTAGGGTTGATGGTTTAGGGTTTACGTGTTTAGGTTTTTTTGTCTAGGTTTTAGGGTTTTGGGTTTGGGTTTAGGGTTTAGGGTTTAGGGTTTATGATTTTGCGTTTAGGGTTTAGGGTTTTGTGTTTTTGGGTTTACGGTTTAATGTTTTAGGGTTTCGAGTTTTAGGGTTTAGGGTTTAGAGTTGAGGGTTAGGGTTTAGCGTTTAGTGTTTAAGGTTTGGTGTTTACGGTTTAGGGTTTAGCTATTTAGGTTTTAGGGTTTAGGGTTTTGGGGTTTAGGGATTAGGGTTTTGGGTTTTGCGTTTAGGGTTTAGGGTTTAGTGTTTTTGGGTTTAGGGTTTAATGTTTTAGGGTTTCGAGCTTTAGGGTTTAGGGTTTAGAGTTGAGGGTTAGGGTTTAGCGTTTAGTGTTTAAGGTTTGGTGTTTACGGTTTAGGGTTTAGCTGTTTAGGTTTTAGGGTTTAGGGTTTTGGGGTTTAGGGATTAGGGTTTTGGGTTTTGGGTTTAGGGTTTAGGGTTTATGCTTTACTGTTTTGGACTTAGGGTTTAGGGTTTTAGGATTTAGGGTTTAGGGTTTAGGGTTTAGGGTTTAGGATTTAGTGACTAGGGTTTAAGGTTTTTTGTTTAGGTGTTTATTTTTTAGGGTTCAGAGTCTAGGTATTAGGGTTTAGGGATTAGGGTTTAGGGTTTAAGGTTTCGGGTTGAGGATTTAGAGATAGGGTTTAGGTTTTTGACTTTAGGGTTTATGATTTTGGGTTTAGGGTTTGGGGTTTAGGGTTTAGGGTTTAGGTATTTAGGTTTTTGGGTTTAGGTTTTAGGGTTTATGGTTTAGGGTTTAGGGTTTAGGGTTTAGGGTTTTGGATTTAGGGTTTAGGGTTTAGGGTTTTAGGGTTTAGTGTTTTAGGGTTTAGGGTTTTAGGCTTTAGGGTTTATGGTTTTTGATTTAGGGTTTAAGATTTATGGTTTTAGGGTTCGGGGTATATTGTTTTAGGATTTAGGGTTTTAGCGTTTAGGGTTTAGGATTCGGGGTTTAGGGTTTGGGTTTAGGGTTTTAGGGTTTAGGGTCTATGGTTTAGGGTTTACGGTTTACTGTTAACTATTTAGGATTTAGGGTTTAGGGTGTTGGGTTTTAGGTTTAAGGTTTAGGGTTTAGGGTTTTGGATTTAGCATTTTGGGTTTAGGATTTAGGGTTTTAGGGTTTAGGGTTTAGGGTTTAGGGTTTTGTGTTCAGAGTTTAGGGTTTTGGGTTTTGGGTTTAGGGTTTAGGTTTTAGAATTTAGTGTCTAGGGTGTAGGGTTTAGGGTTTAGGGTTTAGGGTTTAGGGTTTAGTGTTTAGGGTTTAGTGTTTAGGGTTTAGAGTTAGGGTTTAAGGTTTAGGGTTTAGTGTTTAGGGCTCATGGTTTAGGGTTTAGGGTTTTTGGTTTAGGTGTTTAGGTTTTTTGGTTTAGGTTTTTGCATTTAGGGTTTTGGGTTTGGGGATTAGGGTTTAGGGTTTTTGATTTAGGGTTTAGGGTTTATGGTTTAGTGTTTTAGGGTTTAGGGTTTTAGTGTTTAGTGTTTCGAGTTCCGGGTTTGTGTTTAGCGTTTAGTGTTTAGGGTTTACAGTTTACGGTTTACGGTTTAGGGTTTAGGGTTTAGGTTTTAGGGTTTAGGGTTTATGGTTTTGAGGTTTAGGGTTTAGAATTCAGTGTTTAGGGTTTAGGGTTTAGGTGTTTTTGTTTTAGGATTTTTGATTTAGGGTTTAGGGTTTAAGGTTTGGGTTTTTTGGGTTTAGGGTTTAGGGTTTAGGGTTTAGGTTTTAGATTTTAGGGTTTAGGGTTTAGGGTTTAAGGTTTAGGTTTTAAGGTTTAGGGTTTAGGGTTTAGGTGTTTAGATTTTAGGGTTTAGGATTTAGGCTATAGGGTTTAGGGTTTGGTTTTTAGGGCTTAGGGTTTGACTTTACAGTTTAGTGTTTAGGGTTTAGGATTTAGTGTTTAGGGTTTAGGTGTTTATGTTTTTGGGTTTAGCTTTTAGGGTTTATGGTTTGGGGTTTAGGGTTTGGGGTTCAAGGTTTTGGATTTATGTTTCAGGGTTTAGGGTTTAGGGTTTGGAGTTTAGGGTTTAGACATAGGGTTTTGGGTTTTATCTTTAGGGTTTATGATTTAGGGTTTAAGGTTTAGGTTTTGGGGTTTTAGGCTTTAGGGTTTTGGGTTTTGGATTTCGTTTTAGGGTTTAGGGTTTTAGGGTTAGTGTTTTAGGATTTAGGGTTTTAGCATTTAGAGTTTATGGTTGAGGGTTTTGGGTTTAGGGCTTTAGGGTTTAGGGTTTACGGTTTAGTGTTTAGTATTTAGGGTTTAGGCTTTTAGGGTTTTCGATTTTGGGTATGGGGTCTAGGGATTTGGGTTTTGGATTTAGCCTTTAGGGTTTAGGGTTTAGGGTTTCAGGGTTTAGACTTTAGGGTTTAGTGTTTAGGGTTTAGGGTTTAGGTGTTTAGGTTTTAGAGTTTAGGGTCTTGGGTGTAGTAGGGTTTAGGGTTTAGGGTTTAGTGTTAGGGTTTAGAGTTTAGTGTTTAGGGTTTATGGTTTAGGGTTTAGGGTTTAGGGTTTAGGTGTTTAGGTTTTTTGGTCTAGGTTTTAGGGTTTTGGGTTTGCGTTTAGGGCTTAGGGTTTAGGGTCTATGATTTTGGGTTTAGGGTTTAGGGTTTAGGGTTTTAGGGTTTAGGATTTAGTGTTTTCGGGTTTCGAGTTTTAGGGTTTAGGGTTTAGAGTTGAGGGTTAGGGTTTAGTGTTTTGTGTTTAGGGTTTAGTGTTTACGGTTTAGGGTTTAGGTGTTTAGGTTTTAGGTGTTAGGTTTTAGGGTTTAGGGTTTTGGGGTTTAGGGTTTAGGGTTTAGGGTTTAGGGTGCTTTAGTGTTTTGGACTTAGGGTTTAGCGTTTAGGGTTTAGGGTTTGAGGATTTAGGGTTTAGGGTTTAAGGTTTAGGATTTGGTGACTAGGGTTTAGGGTTTAGGGTTTAGGTATTTATTTTTTAGGGTTCAGAGTCTGGGGATTAGGGTTTAGGGCTTAGGGTTTAAGGTTTAGGGTTTAGGGTTTCAGGTTTAGGGTTTAGAGATAGGGTTTAGGGTTTAGTCTTTAGGGTTTATGATTTTGGGTTTAGGGTTTAGGGTTTAGGGTTTAGGGTTTAGGGTTTAGGGTTTAGGTGTTTAGGTTTTTAGGTTTAGGTTTTAGGGTTTATGGTTTAGGGTTTTGGGTTTTGGGTTTGGGTTTAGGGTTTAGGGTTTTAGGGTTTTGTGTTTTAGGGTTTAGGGTTTTAGGCTTTAGGGTTTATGGTTTTGGATTTAGTGTTTAAATTTTATGGTTTTAGGGTTAGGGTATATTTTTTTGGGATTTAAGATTTTTGCATTTAGGGTTTAGGATTCAGCGTTGAGGGTTTGTGTTTAAGGTTTTAGGGTTTAGGGTCTAGGGTTTAGGTTTTACGGTTTACTGTTTACTATTTTGGATTTAGGGTTCAGGGGTTTGGGTTTTAGGTTTAAGGTTTAGGGTTTTGGATTTAACATTTTGGGTTTAGGATTTAGGGTTTTAGGGTTTAGGGTTTAGGGTTTAGTGTTTAGAGTTTAGGGTTTAGGGTTTAGGGTTTAGAATTTAGTGTCTAGGGTGTAGGGTTTAGGGTTTTGGGTTTAGGGTTGATGGTTTAGTGTTTAGGGTTTGGAGTTAGGGTTTAGGGTTTACAGTTTAGTGTTTAGGGTTCATGGTTTACGGTTTAGGGTTTAGGGTTTAGGTTTTTAGGTTTTTTTGTCTAGGTTTTAGCGTTTAGGGTTTTGGGTTTAGGGATTAGGGTTTAGGGTTTTGGATTTAGGGTTTAGAGTTTATGATTTAGTGTTTTAGGGTTTAGGGTTTAGTGTTTTAGGGTTTAGGGTTTTAGTGTTTAGAGTTCCGGGTTAGCGTTTAGCATTTTGTGTTTAGGGTTTATAGTTTATAGTTTAGGGTTTAGGGTTTAGGGTTTAGGTGTTTTGGTTTTGGGGTTTTGGGTTTAGGATTTACTGTTTTGGGTTTAGGTTTTTTGGGTTTAGGGTTTAAGGTTTAGGTTTTAGTGTTTAAGGTTTAGGGTTTAGGGTTTAGGTTTTAGGGTTTAGGGTTTAGGGTTGAGGTGTTTAGATTTTAGGGTTTTGAGTCTTGGGTTTAGGATTTAGGGTTTAGGGTTTAGGGTTTCGATTTTAGGGCTTAGAGTTTGACTTTACGGTTTAGTGTTTAGGGTTTAGGATTTACTGTTTAGGGTTTAGGTGTTTATGTTTTTGGGTTTAGGTTTTAGGGTTTATGGTTTAGGGTTTAGGGTTCAGGGTTTTGGATTTAAGTTTTAGGGTTTAGGGTTTTGTGTTTTAGGGTTTATGATTTTAGGGCTTAGGTTTTAGGATTTAAGGTTTAGGGTATAGGGTTTTGGTTTACAGTTTAGTGTTTAGTATTTAGGGTTTGGGGTTTAGGGTTTTTCATTTGGGGTTTAAGGTTTAGGGTTTAGTGTTTTGGGTTTTGGGTTTTAAGAATTAGCGTTTATGATTTTGGATTTAGAATTTAGGGTTTAGGGTTTTGGGTTTAGGGTTCAGGTTTTAGAGTTTAGGGTTTAGGGTTTAGGTGTTTATGTTTTTGGGTTTAGGTTTTAAGGTTTATGGTTTAGGGTTTAGGGTTTAGTGTTTGGGGTTCAGGGTTTTCGATTTAAGGTTTAGGGTTTAGGATTTTTGGTTTTAGGGTTTAGTGTTTTAGGGTTTACGATTTTAGGGATTAGGGTTTAGGGTTTAGGGTTTCGGGTTTTTCATTCTGGGTTTAAGGTTTAGGGTTTAGGGTTTAGGGTTTAGGGTTTAGGGTTTAGGGTTTAGGGTTTAGGGTTTAGGGTTTAGGGTTTAGGGTTTTGGGTTTGGTGTTTAGCATTTAGAGTTTAGGGTTTAAGGTTTAGGGTTTTTATTTTAGGGTTTAGGGTTTAGCATTTGGGGTTTAGGGTTTTGAGTTTGGGTTTAGGGTTTAGGGTTTGGGTTTTAGGGTTTAGGTTTATGGTTTTGGGCTTTGGACTTAGGGTTTCAGGTTTAGGGTTTAGGTTTAGGGTTTAGAGCTTAGGGTTTAGGGTTTTCGGGTTTAGGGTCTAAGGTGCAGGGTTTAGGGTTTAGGGTTTGGGGTTTAGGGTTTTAGGGTTTAGGGTTTGGGGTTTACAATTTACGGTTTACGGTTTAGTGTTTAGTATTTAGGGTTTAGGGTTTAGGTTTTTGGGCTTTAGGTTTAAGGTTTTGGGTTTAGCGTTTCGGGTTTGGTATTTAGTATTTAGGGTTTTTCCTTTAGGGTTTACGTGCTTAGGATTTAGGGTTTAGGTGCCTATGATTTAGGGTTTAGGTGCTTAGGGTTTAGGGTTTTTAGGGTCTAGGGTTTAGCGTTTTGGGTTTAAGGTTTCGGGTTTTGGGTTTTGGGTTTTGGGTTTTGATTTTAAGGTTTAGGGTTTTATGTTTTCGATTTAGTGTTTAGGGTTTAGGGTTTAGGGTTTTAGGGTTTAGGGTTTAGGGTTTAGGGTTTAGGGTTTATTGTTAGGGTTTAGAGTGTAGGGTTTTGGGTTTTGGGTTTTTGTTTCAGGGTTTAGGGTTTAGGGTTTAGGTGCTCAGGGTTTAGGGTTTAGGTTTTAGGGTTTTGGGTTTTTAGAGTCTAGGGTTTGGCGTTTTGGGGTTAGGGTTTAGGGTTAAGGGATTAGGGTTTAGGGTTTAGGGTTTAGGGTTTTGGGTTTAAGGTTTAGGGTTTAGGGTTTTGGATTTAGCGATTAGGGTTTAGGGTTTAGGGTTTTTGGGTTTAGGGTTTAGGGTTTTTAGTTTTGGGTTTAAAATTTAGAGTTTAGGGTTTAGGGCTTAGGGTTTATGGTTTAGTGTTTAGTATTTAGGGTTTAGGGATTAAGGTTTAGGTTTTTGACTTTAGGGTTTTGGGTTTAGGATTTAGGTGTTTTGAGTTTAGTGTTTAGGTTTTAGGGTTTAGGGTTTGTGGTTTATGGTTTTTTGGATCTGAGGTTCAGGGTTTTGGGTTTAGGGTTTTGGGTTAAAGGATTAGGGTTTAGGGTTTATTATTAGGGTTTGGGGTTTATGTGTTTAGGTTTGAGGGTTTAGGTTTTAGGGTTTAGGATTTTGGGTTTAGGGTTTAAGATTTATGCTTTAGGATTTTTGATTTAGGGTTTAGGGTTTAGGGTTTAGGGTTCAAGGTTTTAGGATTTAGGGTTTGGGTTTAGGGTTTAGTGTTTAGAGTTTGGGGTTTAGTGTCTAGGGTTTAGGATTTACGGTTTAGGGTGTAGGGTTTAGGGTTTAGGGCCTAGGTTGCGTGAGCGGGTGAGGGGGGGAAGTCGCGCGGGAGGCGAGTGGAAGAGAGTAGGGGAGGTGGTGTGAATCGTCAGGGGTGATGGGATGATGCCAGGGCACTAGGTGTTGTAGGTTTTGAGGGCGTAGGTCGCGTGCCTGCGCTGGGGGTGTAGGTTTTAGGAGCTGGGGTTTTTG